>NC_091442.1:33081994-33288722 GCF_964237555.1 Oryctolagus cuniculus
TGGTTTAGAGGGTTTGTGATTCAACTGGCATCCAGTGTATCTCAATAATACTTTGATTTCTGAGAATAGAGAAGACAAAAAACTGAAGCATTTTGTTTATGACTAATGACTTCCACATTATGTTGTTTTCATAGTGGTGGTTCCGAGTTGAGACAATTGAGATTCTATTTTGAAATCTTTGTATTGTGAAATACGCACAATGGATGCGATGCATCAGCCATAAACATATGAGTTAATGAGTTTAATAGTAGCAAAAAACCTGTGTAACCATCACTCAATACATAAGTTTTTTTAAAAAAATAAACTTATGGTGTTATGAATAAATTCATGAATATAAGTGTACAATTCAAAATAATCTTCACAAACTGAACAGACCCTTAGAATTGTTACCCAGGAAAGAAATAAGACATTTCCATAACTCTCCAGAATCCCCAAGTACTTCTCCCAATCACTACCCATCCTCACAAAGGAGAACCATTAGCCCATTTCTATGTTCTGATTAGTTTCACCTTTTATTTTTTAAGATTTATTTATGTATTTGAAAGTCGGAGTTACACAGAGAGAGGAGAGGCAGAGAAAGAGAGAGAGAAAGAGGTCTTCCATCTGATGGTTCACTCCCCAGTTGGCTGCAATGGCCAGAGCTGTGCCGAACCAAAGCCAGGAGCCAGGAGCTTCTTCCAGGTCTCCCATGCGGGTGTAGGGGTCCAAGGACTTGGGCCATCCTCTACTGCTTTCCCAGGCCATAACAGAGAGCTGGATCAGAAGTGGAGGAGCTGGATCTCAAATCGGCGCCCAAATGGGATGCTGGCGCTTCAGGCCAGGGCATTAACCCACTGTGCCACAGCGTCGGTCCCCGCCTATTTTTTTTTTTAACACAGTACGTACATCAAATTATATAATTTGACTTTTCCAGCTCAGAGTAAGGTTTGTGATACTGAGTTTATTAAAAAAAGACATATCTGTAACGGAAAATAGCCAATGTCCACAACTGAAGAGAATATTCAGTGAACCTTGATGTGTCCATTACTCCTTTAAGTCTGTCTTAAACCCATGTTGTTTGATCTAAACACCTGCCTACTCTATTTGATCCCCCCAAAACTGGATGATCTCCCCAAATATCCCATCATTTCATCCATAAACATTTCAGTTTGTATGTCAATAAAAATAGGATTTTTTTGTCATACCTAAAATCTTAACAGGAATTACATGATATCAGTATTCTGCCGGGGATCAGCATTGCCCATTGTATTGTAAGGGAGTGTTTCTGTGTTTGAATTGTTCACCTAGTATGCTTGTTTGTAAAGTTGGGGGACCATTTTCTATTTATATTAGTTAGACATTTGGGTGGCATTGCAGTTCTTTATGGTTCATATAAACAAAAAATTAGCATATTTTCAAATTATATCTACTGTTTGGGTTTGCATTATCTTAGAATGTTAAAAATTGAGAATGTCTTTTAATTTCCTGATGTTTTCTGTCTTGGCATACTTCAAATGCCTTTTGTGTTTGGGAGATGAGCTTTTAGCTTGATCTTTTTTTGTTTTTGCATTTGGCATTATAAAGTCCAGTTTTTACTATTTTACCCCACTGATTTACTTGCATGGTGACAAGCACAGTCGGGGTATCCAAGTTCAGTTTGCCTGAATTCATCACTAAGTCTTGAGACAATTCCTTGAAAGGAGCTATATAAAGAAAACCAAAGTGTTCTCATTCTCAGATTCTCACTTCTGCTATGGAGCTGGAGAGAATGACTTTAATCATATAACACTAAAGCTGACAAAGTAAGTGTGTGTTTAAACGATTTTTTCCTATATTACCTTAACTTCAAACCTGTTACATTCTTGACCATAGAGAACACTCAGTGCTTTCAGGTAAATATCTTTCAGTCTTTTTCAGTTTAAAACTTCTCCACTCATAAGATTTTGTTGAGTAAGGGCTCTCATATTGTTTGAGGTCAAGCTAAATATTCTGTGGTCATTGAGAATTACATGATTTTGGAAGGAATGACCTTCTTTGATCACCTTCACTAGGGTCTGTAGTCACAAACTCATTTCTCGCTATCGACTTCTGCCCCAATTTCAGACCATCTGCTGCACACTAATCCTAGAGATTCCCTTGGCATTTGTGCATTCCTGGCTGCTTTTCTTTGTTCTCCATAGTGTACTTGACTCTGTGACCTTCGCCTGATCACCACCCTTACATTTGTAACTACTCTTGGGTCTTATGGTGCTGGGAATGGTTGAGTTTAGTTTACATACATGGAAAACAGAGGGCCAATAGCAATGCTTTTGGAATCTTTGAACCATAGTTGGGTACTTTTTCCATCTTCTATGTTTTTCCTGAAGGGATTACCAGGACCTTTTTGAGCTCTGACCTCTGTGTCTCCTTTATATCATAACCAGTACTTCCTGCTTGATGGTTTTATTTTCAGTCTTCCTGGATTGATTCAGTGTTTCTCTTTGCATTACACAGGTAATGTCAAATATTCTAATGCCCAAATTAAAGAAAAAGAAAAGGAATTAAGGGAAATTAATCTGAAAAGCATTTTAACTTAACCCAGATATCTAAAATATTATATTTTAACGCAAAATCAACATAAAACTATCAAAATATTTTGCATTCTATTTTTTCTTCATTTTTTGGGAGGGCTGCTTACACTGTTGTGAATTCCACATGTAAGTTACACTTACAACCATTTCAACTTAGACTGACCACGTTTCAGAACTAATGACTGCTGTATTGGCCAGCAAAGGTCTATGCAATCCAAGAACATAAATGAGGAATCCTCTGGATAATTTAGAAAGTGAAGCAAAAACTATAAATAATTATGTTCTCATAACAGTGCAGTTTTGGCTGCAAACCTTACCTTTACATTAATCATAGGTTGCTGATTAACACAATTACCTGATATATATACAGTGTGACTTCCACTGAAATAGCTTTTTGATTATTGGAATTGAATCCCTGGTTTCTTTTCAATATGCCGAAGTGCCTGACAAAGTGCTGACCTCTTCGTAGACAGTCAGTTCTTGATTTAAGAAGGCTAAGTTGATGTCTTTGCAACTTTCATTCAGGGATTTACTTTACTCATTAAAGAAAGAGAGAGAGAGAGAGAGAGAGAGAGAGACAGAAAAAGAGAAACATTTTCATTCTCTGCTTCTTTCCCCAAATGTCTGCACAAGCTGGGCTGACACCAGGAACCAGTCACTCTATGTGGGTCCTCTAGATATGTAGCAGGTACCCAACTGTTTGAATCATCAGTATAGCCTATCACTGCTTACGTTAGCAGGAAGCTGGAATCAGGAGCTGGATATGGTTATGGAACCAGTACTGGGAGCTCTAATATGGGATGCAGGTATCCTAACCAGCAGATCATCAACTATGCTAAATGCCCAACCCTGTGGTTCTATTCTCATTGCCTGACAGCAATGCCTTGAATTTGTCTTTTTTGTCTCCAACCTATACATTCTCAAACTGTTCTTACAGTCAGTACAGCCATACTTTAAGAATGTTACTTTACTTCATTATGTAGGGGATGGCAATCAAAAGGAATAGATGGGAACTGTGTAGTAAAAGTGAGAACCAAGGCACTCAAATGAAGCAAATCCCAAAAATTCAGGAATGAGGGCCAGAATGATCAATATGATTTACTTTTTAAAATTTGTTTATTAATTTTTACTTAGAAACCTTTTATTTAAGGTATACAAATGTCATATATTTCAAATATACAAATTTAGGAACATAGTGATTCTTCCCACCCCGCCCTCCCTCCCACCCCCACTCCCTCCCTCTTTCCCTCCCTTTCCTATTCCCTTCCTTATTTATTATTTATTTTAATGACAGAGAGTCAAATAGATCTTTCGCCTGCTGGCTCACTCTACGCCTATTTGAACCATCATCATCTGATACCTCCCACGGTGTGCATTAAGAGGAAAATAGAATCAGCAGTGAAACTGGCATTGGAGGGGCCAGTGTTGTGGCATAGTGCCACTGCCTGCGATGTCAACATCTCACATGGGCCCTGATTCATGCCCCGGTTGCTCCACTTCCAATCCAGCTCCCTGCTAATGTCCTAGGAAAAGGAACAGGAGATGGTCCAAGTATTTGAGTCCCTGCCAGCCAGGTGGGAGATCTGAATGCAGCTCTTGGCTACTGGCTTTGGTGTGGCCTAGCCATGGCCATTGCTGCCATCTGGGTAGTGACCCAGCAGTTGGAAGAGTTCTCTGCCTGTCTCTCCCCTCCCTGTATAAAACTCTTTCAAATAAGTAAGTGAATAAATAAATCTAAAAAAAAAAAAAATGGAACTTAGGCACTGTGGTATGGGATGTGAACATCTAAACAGACATCTTAACCACTATGCCAAACGCTTGCTACTCAATATAATTTTAATGTTCTCAAGAATCAGTATATATTATGTTTGTAATTAACAAACTTCCTGAGCAAAAACCTATTCTAAAGGATGATGTATCGATAAATGTATGAGGTTAGAATGACACCTAAATCTTCTCAAAAATATATCTAATGATATATGATGCAGACATATGAAAATGATAACATAGTTAAATGTATTCTAATGGGTTGATGAGGTTTGACTAAATATGCTATACCTCTCATGTGGTCTGATAACAAACTTTGGAGACCTACAAACATGTCGTGTAAGAGAACAGATGAAAAACAATTGGCCCATATTTTTGGCCCCAGCAAGAGGTTTTTCAGTTCAGTGACCAGCATGGGTTACTGATACAAGTACCTCCACATCCCCAGCCACACACACCCACTCAGTCATCAAACTTGGTAGTTTACCTGCCTTCAATTCCTCTCAAAGCTGTATTTTTCTCTACTTCCTTTTCCTACTACCCTGTCCTAACCTCTAAAGACCTTTACTCACCTCTTTCTATGTAATCAACTTCTTAAATTCTCACAAATGAGTGAGAACATGTGATTTTTGTCTTTCTGTGCCTGGTTTATGTCACTTAACGTAATGTCCCCTGTCCCCCTGGATTGTTGTAATGGACTCTTTGTGTTCCCACTCCCCCATTTGTCCGTTAGGCCAATGCTTTCAACTCTCAGTGGACAAGAAAACTTTTTTCTTTCAATACATTGTAGTCCAGTGTTATAAAACAATATAAGTGAATTACCAGAAAGGTTAATTGGAAAAAAAAAAAAACCAGACATTGTGAAATATCTCCTTGAGAACAAAATCACCAATGGCTGAGAACTAACAGTTTGAACCTGTAAAACTCAGTAAGACTAGAATCTCTTGGGATCTATGGGACTCTTTTGAATTCAAAGCACTTTGCACAGCTACAGCACACAATGGGCATTGTCTTGGCATAATTGTTGAATGAATGATTGACTGTAAAACCCTTCATCAGAAAATGTTTTCTTTCTTCCTTTCCATTGTTGTTTTTTCTTCCTTCCTTCTTTCTTCATTGTTACTTCTTTTCAGACTAATTGGCATAGTCTTATATCTAACTTAATTTCTTGAGTGAACCCACCGACCAGGAGAGACTGTCACACAGAAGGGACAGTCATTGGTCAGATTTCTCCCATGGCCAGTTGGTTTGGTCAGCTGATCCACAGTAAATGGGTGGACAAAATCATCAACAGTCCATCAAACTAGAGATGGACTGGGAGTAATTTGGTGGTGACAGCTTCCCTATGTTGCTCAGCTTTGTTATCTTAACTATGAGACAGAATTGACAAATCCATTAGTGTTTCAAACAAGCTAACAGCACAGGATTTCAGAATTTGTAAGACAACTAAAAGATTATGCATTCTAGACTCCTTATTTTATCTGCACATGGGAACTTTCATTAGGTCCTACTCCAGCCGTCTTAGAATCCAGGATGCTCATGAAAGTCTGAGGCTACATTTACAACCAATCAAATGCAGAGCTGTAAGATGGCAATGCTCATTTGGAAAGTCCTGAGCTTTGCATTGTTTGCTCTCCCTCCCACTAGTCAGTCCACTGGCGCTAGAGCGACATTTGGGAATGGTGACACAGCTTAGTTCTACATAGTCCTCCAACTAAGTATAAAAGACCCAGAAGGAATCTGCCATCTAGGTTTGCAACAGCTTTGCAATCTGGTTTTCTGCTCTTCTTGCCTTTTCCCTAGATTCTTACCAGAAGACTCATGTCCCTCTATGTTATGAAATTCTACACTTTGAAATATTTGTTCTCCACGCTGGACATTATTTCAGCCCAGAGGTCCCTAACATGTTTTACTAGGCCTTGTTGTAATTGTTGTGACATTGCCGTTCTCTTGTTTTGGACTGGAGGTCTCCTATCTTGGGTTAGTTTTTCCCCCAGTACCTTCCTGGAGGTTGATCCATGTTGGTTCCAGTAGGTATGTTCTGATACCTTTCGGGAAGCTGATGCTGGCTCTCAACATGCTGCTGTCACTGTGCTAAAGGGGCTGGACTGCAAGTGAAAATGCATACCCATCTAGGCCAGCGCCGCGGCTCAATAGGCTAATCCTCCGCCTAGTGGTGCTGGCACAGCGGGTTCTAGTCCTGTTCGGGGCGCTGGATTCTGTCCCGGTTGCCCCTCTTCCAGGCCAGCTCTCTGCTGTGCCCCGGGAGGGCAGTGAAGGATGGCCCAAGTCCTTGGGCCCTGCACCTGCATGGGAGACCAGGAGAAGCACCTGGCTCCTGGCTTCGGATCAGCCCGATGCGCTGGTCGCAGCACACCGGACGCAGCGGCCATTTGCGGGTGAACCAACGGCAAAAAGGAAGACCTTTCTCTCTGTCTCTCTCTCTCGCTGTTAACTCTGCCTGTTAAAAAAAAAAAAAAAAAAAAAAAGGCATACCCATCTCAAAGGATCACCGGAAAACGCCAACTCCCTCTCCCACTCCCACTTCATATATGCCTGCCACAACCCTATCACGCTTGCAGACATAGGAATCTTTTAGCTTCCTTTGTAACTGACCTGTGGTTAGTTAGATGGACTGGGAAAATGACCACCAAATCAGCTGGGATGCTACTAATTGCAAAATCATGAAGCTTTGTTACAGTCATTTATTCAGTCTCATAAAATATGTATCAGACACTCACTCTGGAATAGCCCAAGTAGATACAAATAAAATGTCAAGTCCTTCAGGTTTCTGATCAGCAAATGGGAATAGAAATGAAGCAGAAACATCTTTACCATGCAGCGGAGAATAAATATACAAAATAATATAATAACATATAAGGGGGGAGTCAGAAAATAATGGTAAAATAAATACTTTTTTGAATTGGTATTCTTTATACCAGGCAAATACTGGTGATTTTTTTTAATAGTTCACACTTCTATTTGAAGTCCAATAGCCACATTAAATAATGAGGTAAACAAGTGTCCAAGATAGGGGGAATCACCTTTAGAAATTGGTCCTTGAGTAAAGTAATTATTTTTTTAAAATTTTAATTCTTATTGCAGTATGAAGTACAGTTAGAAAAGCACAAAGTTCCAAAGAGTACAGTTCAGTGAAATTTCACAACCTGAACTCATCTAGGCAATCAGCACACTGACACTCTGGTAAAGAAACAGGACATTTCAGGCATCCCTGTACTCACATCCCCTCCACTGTGCCCCATCTTTCCTTCCAGAGGCTGCAGCCCCTCCACCCAAAGGTACTCTCCTGACTTTAACAGCATAGATTAGCTGTACCTGTTTTGTACTTTGTATCAAGTCAAATATAAAACCTCTGCTCATTTTCGTGTTTATTCAGTTGTTTTAAGTCAACTTGATTTATTCACATTGTTGTCTGCAATTTAAATTGTCATTGCTATATAATATTCCATTGTGTGAATGTTCTAACACTTATTATCAATTCTACTATAATGGATACTGAGATAGTTCCCAGTCTTGGGGCATTATTAGTAGTGTGTATCCTAGTAGTGGGTACTCTAGTGCACATTTTTCTTGCACATGGAATGGATATGTAGCTCACAGTAAAATTGCTGAGTTAAAGACAGTAATGTGTTTGAATATGGGATCAGGAAATGATGTACATAATTGACACATGAGCCTGTAAGAACCTGCTTGGCACACCACCACTTAAAGGGGGTACATGGGTCAAGCTTTAGTAGATGCTCCCTGTTTCCCAAACTTGATTTTTATCCAGGGTTCAGTTTTGATGAATAGATAGGAGTTAGCCAAAGGGTTAACCAAAATAATAATAACAATTTTTAAAAAGGAAGCTGGGAAAATGTTCCAGAAATATGTATTGTATGATTGTTAAAATTGGTTGTTCTTGGTTTCACAATGTGCATGGATTCATCGGAATCCTGTCATAATTCGCCTTACTCTTGCCTGAAATTTCCAGTCAATAATGGAATGTAACACTTTACCCTTTTTGAACTTCTTCCTTCTCAATGCAGTAAAATTTCCGCATCTTATTAAATAACATTCCTAGAGCCAGATATAATATTTCAAAGTGCTACTCCTCTTCAGAGGTACACACACATAGTAGTTGTTGTGGAAGGATCTAGTGAACATGAATTTCTTTGTTTGAATATCCGGGGTTGTTTTTGCCTCCATTGTCTCTGTTTTGACTTTGTAGATCTGGCAGCTGTTGATAAATTGTTTTGGAGTATAGGATTACTAGATTGAAAACAGTATTTTACCAAAAATAGACCTCTTGGCTGATGACCCATGTCTCAAGAGACAATGTGAGTGAGTGTCTGTTTCTTTCTTTCTTCTTTTTTAACCATGATACTAAGTATAATCCAAAACATAATGCTGGTATTGGCTTAACCCTTTTCTTTGTTCATGATAATAAGGCTGGAATTAATTTATCCTCTGAAGGCATCTAGATAGGGGGTTTAGAATCACATAGCATTGTTGAGTAGTGATTTTGAGACAGTCATTTTTAAAACATCATTTCTCTTAAAAGGTAAAAAGACAGTGCCATTTCACCTAGCCAGATTTGGGTTTCTTGGACATCTCTGAATATATGCTATTATGTGATTTTCTTTGAAATAATGTACCTGAGAGAATTCAGAAATATATATGGATCTTGGAGAAAATAAAAATATGGTATGTGCTATTTAGTAGTAATTTCTATCATGTATTTCCTTTCTAAATTGTGCTATAGAATTATCCTACTGAATGAATAAGGTTGAAGGTATCTATAGATAAAATCTAACAGTATAATAACAATAAAATATAAGATATTTGATCTTGAAATATTATAATTTAGAAAATATGCCCATATAATCATTTCTTCAACAGATAAAAGGAAGAAAACCATGGAATCATACTGATAAAGTGACCAAAAGACAAGATGATAAGATTCTACTTGTAATGATTTTTAAAAATTTGACACACTAGGAATCATAGGCTTCTACTGTAAACTTACCATCAACATCACACATTAGAGGTAACATTTGAGGACATTTCACTTAAATCAAGAAGAAGCCATGGATATTCAGTGTTATACTGGTTTTTGAAAACTGTTCAATAACATGAAGTAAGCACAATAAAGATTGGAAAAAAACTCATTTTATATTTTGCTTATGTTATGATTTCCCAACCTGAAAACACAAGATCCACTAAAAAAATTAATCCTAATGAAGAATCAATAGGGACACCTTTTCAAAAATAAATTATGATAATGAGAATTCCCTTTTGTTTGGTAATTGATAGTAAAGCTGACATCAAAAATTCAACTCCAAACTTAAACTACCTACTTTTTTTTAAATTGAGGAATATACAGCATCCATAAATTTAAAATATACAGGACATTTTAAGACAATCAAAAATAGTTTAAAATACATAGATATTCCATATTTCTATATAAAATAAAAATTTTTAAAGATGTATCTTCTTTCTGAATTTAAATAATACAAATTCAGCTAAAGTTAGAAATTGCTTTGCAAAGTTGGAAAACAACTCAAATTAATTTGAAATTTTTTGAAGAAACAGCTTGAAAACACTAAGAGGAAATTACATTGACTAAGGTTTCAAACATAGCATCAGGCAAAAATAGGGCATTTTATTGCTGTGGAAACCAGTGCATCAGTAAAAGAGGATAGGAAATTCTTAAGTACACCTAACCAGTATTTTATAAAAATGAAAATATAGTAAGTTGGGTATAGCATAATATTTGGGTAAGATTAAATTATTATTAAGAGCTAGAATCTATTAGGGAAAAGATAAATTTGACAGCATTATTTTGAAATATTGCTACATGAAACTATTCACAAACTTAAAGACAAAATGCAAAGGCAAAACAAAATAGACTAGGAACAATTTTTTAAAAAGTGATGATGTCTAGAAGCTTTAAATCTTTATTTCTTAAATAATCTTTTTAAGTAAAATAAAAGAAAAAAAAACAGAAAAAAATGGTAAAAATAAAAAGGGCAATCACTCAAAAACAAAAAGGAAAGAAATGAAATGTAAAGAAAATTATCATCTTCAACTTCACTATTAGTCAAAGGTATACAAATTAAAACAATAATTATTTTTGCCTATAAAACTTTCTGTTTTCCCAAAACTAAGAGGTCCAGTCATTGGTGCCAGTGAGGGTAAATCCACCTCTAAGTCATTTAGTAAAGAATTTAAATCAGATTAGCTCTTTGGTAGCCTTTGGCGTATTCATCAAAGCATAAAAGTCCTGAAGCTTGTTAATTCTACAATTTTACTTTTTATGCCTTATTCTATGGAAATTATGAAAGTGGTCAGACATTCCCAGAAAATTCACCATGCTACTGATCCATATTGTTACAAATAGGAAAATGAACTGCAAATATTCAACGGTAGGAAATAAGTTAAATAATTATGATGTATGATTTTAGTGGGATATTCTGCAAGTATTAAGAATGATACTACCTAATTAAAAATACATTAAAATGTTCATGCATCAAAGGAAATACACAGACTACAAAGGAAAATGAATAGTACTGTCTTTTTTTTTTTTTTTTTTAAGAGGGGAAAATGCCTAGACGGAATATGGATAAGCACCAAAATAGCAGTGATTTCCTTTGGCTGGTGGGATTATGATTGATGTTAGTACATTTGTTTGTATTTGTCTCACATTTGCAATTTTTGCCTACAGTCAGCATGCATTACTTTCATCATTTATCATGACAGAATCATATGCCATTTTATTTTAGGAGAGATGTGTTTTGTTATCTAAAAACTAAAAATTGAATGATTAGAACTATTTGTTAATTCAAATTTGAAGGAGGAATTGTTATTCAGTGGTTTCTCCATTGCTACTTAATTGGTTAATCTAGTTTTTCATTTATCTTAATGCAGACTCAAGTGGAATCTACAACATATTCAGGCACCAACCCTGGGATTAATTACCTACTAATTACATAAATTGGATCCCAGTTCCATCAACCTTTTCTCTGTAAGGAATGTCTTTTGCTTTACAAAAACAATGAAGTACCAACTTTAAAGAATTAATTATGGAAACTTATTGCAAAAAGATGTGCAATATCCTGAGGAAAGCTCTAGAATACACAAGTTAAAGATGACCTGTAAAAAATAGACAGATTTAGATTTAATATTTAACTCTAAAGATTTAAAATTATTCTCCAGAATGAAAATGAATGGTCTGAAGACTCAAAAAAATATGGTGGTCTCCTAGGAGTTAGAGAGGTCAAGATGACAATTAGATAATGATTTGTACTTTCAGGAAACTTATTGGAACCATGGGTGGCTTAAAGGGTATTGGAGGAATGGGCAAGGTCAAATAGTGACTAGAGATAAGATGATTTGAGGAGCTGATAGGTTACCCAGGTAAGAGCATCCAGCAGGCAAATGAAAATATGGAACTGGCCCTCGAATTAGACATATCAAAGGAGATGGCATGATGTAGGAATCAATTACCTAAAAGTGACATTTCAGGTGAGTTCAGTGCCCCTGGGTTTCTCAGCTCCAACTCCAAGAAAGGTCTTCTCATTCTGTTGTTTGTAATTATGCTTTATAGTAAATCACATAAATTCAATCATGAACAATTCTTCCATCATGCAAGGTGACACATAGTAGATGAAGTCTCTCACAAAATCTAGGCAGAAGGTGTAAAAATGTATTGTTTTAATGTATGCAAGGTGCAAAAAGAAAATGAAGCTCACCAACTGATAAAAAAAAAGTGGTCGAAAAGAGGGAAGGCTCAAGAAAAATGATACAGGACAGATTTTCAGGAAGTGTTTGGCTCCTGGAGTCAAGTGGTATAGGCAAACATTTGGCAAGGAGAACTGAGAAAGACCACTGGGACTAAAACTAGACATAAATGGATAGTCTCGAAAGCTGTGGAGTCTGCTACATAATTGGGGTGGAAGAAGACATCAGGGCACCTCAAAGCAAAAGCCAGTGCCTGAGGAAGAATGAAGGATTGTGGGCTTAGAGGAAAGCAACATGGGCTGAAGGACCTTTATTTCTATCTAGGGGAGACCTAATCTTATTTTGATGCCAGGCATCAAATAAGGCATGCTAGGCATTTTCTTATGTTATCTAACATATGCTTATAAGAAACCCAGGTGGTGAGCTTTATTTTAGTTGACTTTCCTTTCAGAAAATGAAGGCTGAGAAAGGGAAGCATAGACAATTGGTAAATACAGTTTCCTCCACTTTCTCTACTTCTTTCCATTAACCTGCTCTCAGCTTGGCATAGATCAGTGAAGTAGACTTTAAGCTACATCTTTTTTTCCCTTTTTAAAATTTATTTATTTGAAAGGCAAAGTTAGAGAGGGTGGGGGAGAGGGAAAGAGAGAGACAGAGGTCTTCCATCTGCTAGTTCACTCCCCCAAATAATCTCAATGGCCAAAGCCAGGAGCCAGGAGCTTCTTCATGGTCTCCTACATGGGTGCAGGGGCCTAAGGACTTGAACCATCTTCTACTGCTTTCCCAGGCCATTAGCAGAAAGCCAGATGGGAAGTGGAGCAGTCGGGACTCGAACTAGCACCCATATAGGATGCCAGCACTGCAGGCAGCGGCTTTTCCCTTAAGCTACATCTTAAAAGCCACCATGAATTAGATGAAAAGAGAGGATAGTGTTTAAAGGGAGGAAGGAGCCTGTGGAAAAGGCACAGATGAAGACAAGCACAGTACTCAAATGTGTTTTGTTCAGATTTGCCTTTAGAGAACTGAGCCATTTTGAGTTGGCTTTGCAATGTATGCTTTTGGAAAGGAAACAACTTTGGCAAGAAACTCATTGGGACCTCTTAAAGAACAATTAGCCTCAATCAGGAGCTAGGATGACTCCTGGGTTTCTCTGTAGGACTCAATATCTCTTCTCTCCTTCTCTTGACCTTCTTGTAACATTCTTGTTATTTATTTATTTATTTATTTTGGCTCTCTGAAGAATGGATTTTTTGCTCATCCAGTTGTGTGGTCACTCTGGCTGCACCAGATATGCATCAACATCACTGAACTCAGTGTTGGATTCCATAGGCCAGATGCCCATCCCAGGCCACATACGCTATGATGAGTGGTGTGGTTTTGCATGCCCACTTACCTTGGCCTGAGAGCAAGTTCTTTGACAGCATGGTATGGCCAGCTTCTGTCAGAAGACAACGATTGTTATTTGAGCCACAGGGAGCAAGAGAAGAAAGACATCAGTGTGTTCAAACTTATAAGGGAATAGCCTGGACAAATACGGCAACACATGCAGTTGAGCCTCTACTTGGGAGGGGAAGGGATAGAAGAGGCAAAGGTTTGGTGCAGGACAAGTTGAAAGGGTAGAGAGAAAGAGACCACAGGGAGGTCATCTAAGAGATCGTGGCATTCCTGTGGACATAAGGAATAATGACTAGCTTAGAGGGATGAGAGAGGAATGGCAGTTGCTCCAACAATCAGGAGTTACTTGGAAAGAAGGACAAACATAATTTACGAACAGGTTCTAAATGAAAGGCAGTTTAAGTTTCAGGGATGGGGCAAATTTTCTGACTTTGGAAACAAGAAGGAGGAGGAGTGTTAAGTTTTGTATATGGTTTGAGTTTGCCCCAAAGGTTCATATTTTGGAGGTTTTGTCCTCAGTGTGACTTTGGTGAGAAGTGGATTAGTTGGAGGCCCTAAGGTAATCAGAGGCCAGCCCTGGTAATGGGATTAAGGTAATTCTCTTGGGACCCTAAATCACTTCTTGTGACAGCCATTTATTAGAAAATCGAGCCCATTCCTAATTCACTTTCTCTTACGTGCCACGTTATTGTTTTTTAAAGATTTATTTTATTTATTTGAAAGAGTTACAGAGAGAGGTAGAGACAGAGAGAGAGGTCTTCCATCCGATGGTTCACTCCCCAGATGGCCGCAATGGCAGGAGCTGTGCCGATCTGAAGCCAGGAGCCAGGAGCTTCTTCTGGGTCTTCCACATGGGTTCAGGAGCCCAAGGACTTGGGCCATCTTTTGCTGCTTTCCCAGGCCGCAGCAGAGAGCTGGATTGGAATAGGAGCAGCCAGGACTAGAACCGGCGTCCATATGGGATGCTGGCACTTCAGGCCAGGGCTTTAACCCTATGCGCCACAGCGCTGGCCCCGCTTACCACATGTTGATGTGATCTCTTATTGCCACATGTGCTCACAGTGTTGTGTTGTCATCCACTGTGAGGCTTCCAACAAAGCTGAGCTGACACAGTGAAGGGTCCCTTGTCAGAACCAGGCTATGCTGTTTGGATTTTCAGTCTCCCAAATTGATAACTCAATAAGCCTCTTTTCCAATACTTAGCCACTGATACTTTTTATTGTAAGGAAAAAAAAAATGGATGAAGACAAGGAAGAATTTGATCATCAGAGAAAGGTTGTGAGTAGTTTAGGAATGTGGTCTCAGGTTCAGTTGTAGTGTTGAAATACTGTGCCTAGAAGGACAAGTGGAGTGTGCAGGGTGAAGTAGGTAAGATGTGAAGCCGTCTTCATTGGAAGTTAATGAGGCAGAGGGGGCTTGGAGGAAAATGGGAATTTGGTGGCCAGTAGTCTTGTATCCATCTTTGCTTCATGGCAGGCTATGATACCTCTGTGTTTGTGGGAGGATTTGACAGGACCTCAAGGAGGCTAGGTCAGGTAATCGAAGGATGAAACACCTGAAAAGCATCAGAGTCTGAGATAGACTGGGGCTTGCTAACGTGCAGTGATAACTGCTGATTTCCTTCCCGTGGGGAAAACTCTCACCACACTTAAGACTGACAGGGGAACCTCCTTTAAATCTTGTACTCAGCTAGTAGCCAGTGATCCCCAAAGTGTGCCTTAGCCTACACTACAAACAGGAAAAGGTTAAATTTCCAAACACGTCATTAAATACTTCTCCCTGTAATGAAAGGACCTTGCTATTTCCTAATGCAGACAACATTGGTCTGAAAGAATGGTTGTGTTTTGGCCAAACCACCATCTCCTTTCTGAGACTCTGCCAGTTCCTGGTGGAAGCCAGGAAATGTATTTTTAGGCCTTTATAACTCGGGCTAAGGGAACTGTGTACCTCCTAATGGTTGTCATCCAATGGATATAAATAGAAGCTTTAAAAAGACAAGCCATATGCTTTATAGTGGTTACTTTATTTAACTCCAGATCGGATTTACAAGCACTTTAATTCCTAAAAAACACTCCATTTAATTCATTAGGACTTCGTAAATGCAGAGGAATGCTTTGTAATTTGGCTGTAGAATTATAAACCAGGAATACTTCCTCCCCAAAATTTGTGATAAGGTCAAATACTAAGGCCTGCAGTGAGTTTTTTTTTTTTTTTAGCTTTTTTTAAGAATTGAAAACAAATGCTATCTAATACACAAAAGGTAGAGTACTGTTAGTAGTGTATTTATATAGTATAATTTACATTTCATCATTTTATTTATTAACTAAATATTAAATGTGGTTTGCTAATTTTTGAAGAACTGTTAATAGTTTCTATTGATTAAGATTAGATTTATATAATTTTGTATCAGAGAATTGTTATAATAAAAATTAACCTAACAAACTAACAATGGCATGTTTTACAATAATGTTTAAACCTGCTGCATGTTCACCAGAATAGCAAAAATTGAAAATATTGACAATATCATTTTTTGGCAAAAATGTAGGTAAGCTAGAATTTTCATTGGGATTATAAATTGGTTACATCCACTTTGCCAAAACTATTTAGTAGTATTTGTTAAGGCTCCAAATGTATGAACTGAAGAGACGTGCACATATATGTCCAGGAGAAGACAGTTATAACAATGATCATGCAGTTTTCTTTATTATAGCCCCAAACTGCAAACAACCCTGTTATCTGTCAAGAGCATGGATAAACAAATTGACATATGAATGTATTCACAAAATAGGATATCACTGTGCAGTTAAAAACAATTAGCTCTTAACACATACTACAATATGTATGAAATCTCATAAACTCCATGTTGAAAAGAAGGCAAACACAAAAGATAAATATAATTCAACTTATATGAAGTTCAAGACTAGCACAATAGCACTCCACTATCCTTTGGGGAAAGCTAATGCCTGGGGATGAGCACCTGATAATTTTGGGATGAGATGTAAGTGTTCCAAGCTTGGGGTTGGTGATTCCAGTCACATTTATCTAGTTGTACAGTTGAGGTCAGAGTACTTCAGCCTGTGTATGATAGACCTCAGTAAAAGTTTAAAAAATGTGTTATATGACTCAAGAAAATCCAAAACAAATTGCTTATCCTTTTCCAATTCCACAGAGAAGAGAGGAGCTAAGTCTAATACAAAAAGTTGATTCTTGGCCAAACTAGGGAGGAAGTGATGCAGTTTCAGTATCCATGCAAATATAAGGGACCTAAACATCCCTGTATTTATTAAACAGAAGTAAATTTGTTCCACTTGTGAATGTAATAAAACAATCCTATTTGTGAGGGGATTTTATAACAAGTAATAGGGGCCGGTGCTGTAGCGTAGCAGCTAAAGCCACCGCCTCCAGTGCCGACATCCCATATAGGCACCAGTTCAAGTCCTGGCTGCTCCACTTCTGATCCAGCTCTTTTCTATGGCCTGGGAAAGCAGTGTAAGATGGCCCAAGTCCTTGAGGCCTTCTGCTTACATGGGAGACCCAGAAGAAGCTCCTAGCTCCTGGCTTCAAATCAGCCCAGCTCTGGCCATTGCGGCCATCTGGGGGAATGAACCAATGGATGGAAGACCTCTCTCTCTTCTCTGCCTCTGTCTCTCTGTAACTCTGCCTTTCAAATAAATAAAATAAATCTTTAAAAAACCGCAAGTACGACTATTTTTATATTTTATACCATAATATATCGTATACATTAAAAAAGAAAATTTTAATTTAGGGCATATTTCTTACCTTTTAAATGTAAATAGGATCATATGCATGTATATAGTTTTTTTAGTGCAGTCTTTTTTTTTAAAGAGAGAGAGAAAAGAGGAAAAGGAGAGAGAGAGCATGCTTCACTTCCCAAATTGTAGCAACGGAAGCAGGAGCCCAGAGCTCCATCTGGATCTCTCATGTGAGTACAAGGGCCCAAGCACGTGAGCTATTTTCTACTGTCTTTCCAGGCGCATTAGCTGGGAGCTGGATCAGAAGGGGAGCAGCTGGTACTCGAACTGGCACTGCAATATGGAATGCTGGCATGGTAGGCAGCAGCTTCACCTGCTGTCTCATAGCACTGGCCCCAGTACAGTCTTTCTTCTTATGTTTTTCTTGTGTTTTCTACCCCTTTCACATTACCTCTTTGCTCTTACAGCATCCTGTGCTGCTTAGATAATTTCTTTATGTTTATATAAGAAGACATGAATATTACATATACGTGGGTGCATGAGTACATATGTGTATACCCATAGACACTGACATCCCTATGTAAGTACAGATTTCTTTGTGTTAAAAAGTGGCATATTTCTTACAAGCTTTGCTTCATCTTCTTTTATTCATCTCATAAAACTCCATGAAAATCCCTGTAAGTCAACTAGTATGTTGTAGTGATAGTTCCATGATTCATAATATGGATATACCATGATTTACTTAGCAAATCTTTGGTTTATGGGTTTTGATTGGACAGACTCTCCTGTGTGAGATGTTTGGACTCAAAAACACTGATCCAGCTACCTGTTAATGTGCCTGAGAAAGCATCAGATAATGACTTTTTTTGATTGGGCCCCTACCACCTCTGTGGGAGACACAGATGGTGTTACAGGCTCCTGGCTTCTGTCTGGTCCAGCCCTGGCCTTTGCGGCCATTTGGGAGTGAACCAGCAGATGGAAGATTGCTCTTTTTCTCTCTGTAACTCTGCCTTTCAAACAAATAAAATCAATCTTAAAAAATATATAAAGTAAAAACAGTGATCAGATTTTGTTACTTAAATTGAGCCATGTCTCCTCAAACATCAAAGGGCAATAAGTTGTTATGTGTCCACTCACTTAGTTATAAGAATAAAAAATAGGATATAAAAGAGTATGAAGACTCTTCAAAGAGTCCATGGAGAATGAAGAAGCTATGCATGCATTTCCAAATTTTTGCACTAAAAGCAAACTTCTCTTTTAACTTTATTTTTCTGTTTTTAATTTTTTTAAAAAATTATATAAAGGGGGGCCGGCGCCGCGGCTCACTAGGCTAATCCTCCGCCTAGCGGCGCCGGCACACCGGGTTCTAGTCCCGGTCGGGGCGCCGGATTCTGTCCCCGTTGCCCCTCTTCCAGGCCAGCCCTCTGCTGTGGCCAGGGAGTGCAGTGGAGGATGGCCCAGGTGCTTGGGCCCTGCACCCCATGGGAGACCAGGAAAAGCACCTGGCTCCTGGCTCCTGCCATCGGATCAGCGCGGTGCGCCGGCCGCAGCGCGCCGGCTGTGGTGGCCATTGGAGGGTGAACCAACGGCAAAGGAAGACCTTTCTCTCTGTCTCTCTCTCTCACTGTCCACTCTGCCTGTCAAAAAAAAAAAAAAATTATATAAAGGGAACAGATTTCATGGTTTTCCTATATACAGTTTGAAGAGCATAATCGTACTTCCCACCTTCCTCATATGTATGTATGGTGTAATGGGGAGAGCTGTGCTGTGATTAACCATAACAGTGTCCTTGAGGGGACTGCATGTTGCACATTGAGTTAAACTACCACTGTGATAACACTGACATCCCATATTATAGTGCTGGTTTTAGGCCCATCTGCTTCATTTCCAATCCAGCTCTCTGCTAATGTTGCTGGGATATCAGTCAAAGATGGCCTATGTGTTTGGACCCCTGCCACCTGCTTGAGAGGCAGGAACTCCTGGCATTGACTTGTCCCAGCCCAGACCACTGGCAACCATTTGGGGTTGCAACCCTTTGGGGTTCCAGCAGATGGAAGCTCTCTTTCTCCTTCTGTCTCCCACTTTCTCAATTTTCCTTTAAAATAGGTAAAAATAGGTCTCTCTCTCTCTCTCACACACACACATACTTTTTAAGAGTATATTTGTGTAGTATTGTCATGTGAATCACTGTTTTAAGGGCCTTAAGTGTATTCAGTTAATCCTCAAAATAAGGAAATGAGATACTATGTATTATTATTTTTCCTTTTTCTTTTCTTTTTTTTTGAATATTTTATTTATTTATTTGAGAGGTCGAGTTACAGACAGTGAGAGAGAGAGACAGAGAGAAAGGTCTTCCTTCTGTTGGTTCACTCCCCAGGTGACTGTAACTGCACTGATCCCAAGCTAGGAGCCAAGGAGCTTCTTCTGGGTCTCCCACACGGGTACAGGGGCCCAAGGATTTGGGTCATCTTCTGCTTTCCCAGGCCATAGCAGAGAGCTGGATTGGAAGAGGAGCAGCCGGGACTAGAACCGGCGTCCATATGGGATGCAGGCGGAGGATTAACTTACTGAGCCACGGTGCTGGCCCCTATTTTTCCCTTTTCTTAGATGAGAAAATTAACAAACATTGAGGTAATTTGCACAAGGTCTGCTTTTTTCTGTTTTCTACTTGAGTCTGTGATTTTATCTATTATGCTGTATTACCACTCACATCCTTTTGCTAACATAAAATAGGATGTTCCTCAGGAAAATTATGTAATTACATTGTCCATCATAAAAAAATACTGGAACTTAAAAACAAAATATGAGATATGTATCAGGTGGTTATTTATATATAAGAGGCCATTAACAAATGTAGTGACTCAGTGACAACTATGTGTTTAGCCATGATTCTCCAATTTAACCATCTGGTCTGGGCTCAGCTGGCTGATTCTTCTGTTTTATCTGGGCTCTCTCACACATCTGTGATTAGCTGCTGAGTCAGCTCTGGAGACTGACTATCATCCAGGGTACTAGGAGTAATTCAGCTGTGAGGATTTCATTCTTTATTAGGTTTAATCAGGTTTATGCAAATGGCGATGAAATGGATTTAAGAGGAAGAATAAAAGTGTATAAGAATTTTTGAGGCCTATAGTTACAGCTGGCTCAGTGTGGCATCCACCACATCCTCTATGTCAAAGCAAGTCACAAAGCTATCCCAGACAGAACTACTTAAGGTGAATTACTGCTAATCACATGGGCAAAGATGGAGGGTGATGAATAATTGCAGCTGTTTCATTCAGGGTGGAAAGCAAAGCAAACATATTTCAGACTACTTCAATTACATTATTTAATTCATCCAATAAAGCTCTGGCAGTGATTTCTTACTAGTACTGTGTAGATATGTATGTGTGTGTGTATGTATGCACGCATATGTGACATGTGTGTGTTCTGTGAATGCATTCTGTACATTTATCCTTTCATTTGCAAGCAGCTGGTTTTTCTTTTGAGGCTACATTTCTTTCTGAGCTAGTGGTTTGCTTGTTTTGAATTTCTAAAACATGTTTTAGAATTACCCTTATTCTCTTGAAGTCTTTCTGTTTCCACTGATTTTAATCTTGCTTCTCAGATAGCTAGAGGACACGACATTATATAGTGGCTTTTCAAAGCAATATGATTGATGCCTTTATAATTTAAGAATCAAAACCAAATTCCCTAACTCATATGGTTTATAATACATGTAAGTTGCACATTTTCCAAGGTGGACAATCATGCTCTTATTCCAGTATAAGGACTCTTCTCACACCTTTCTAATCCTCTCTAATCTTCCCTCTAGTCTTCTACTGAAGAAAGACACACATTTAGTAGACTGAGACAACAAAATATCTATCAGTTTTATTCTGGGTTCAACAACTGAGATTTATGAGTTTTTCAATTCTTGGCCCTAAGCCATGTAAATTGTCTAATTTGATTTTCAGGTTGTTCCATGTTTTTATAGGAACCATGTCTCTTTTTTCTTTTGAAGGCTTAAAATGCTACATTCTTTAACTCATCTATTCAACATGACAGCTCTTTGAGGAGGTCTGGTTGCATAGATACAATGATGTCTTTATAGAAAACATTTTTATAAAACCACATTATATTTGGGTCTTAGTGACTGCTCTTATTTTATTTATTTATTTATTTTGCTTTCAGTTACATGGTATAGTAGATGAAAACATGAATTCAGGAAATGGCCAGACTTTCATTCAAATTTCAGTACATTTAGGCAGTTGAATGCAACACACACATCTGCGCCTGTGCACATGTAATACCTGGAGCAGAGTTTTAAGTGCTGGATAAATCTTTATTGTTATTACTCTTGAAAACAAGGGGTAACGTAACAAATTATTTTCTTAAGTCAGATCAGGAGTAGTAGTTGCAACCACATGACAGGTGGATCACTTGTACTCATGTCCTTGTGTTTCTCTACCTTAGTGTTAGTTTCTCTTTCAAGTGTCCAGATGGTACATGCATTACCTTTGGATAAGAGCCAATGAAATAACCACATGCTGTGCCTTGTGCAGGGTCTGGAAAGAGTAAGTGCTCTGTAAATATTAGCTTTCTTCCTCTTACACTCCCTCTCCTCTTGGGTACAACTAGCTCTTAAACACACCTTTAACCTTAGGATGGGTTCCACAGAAGCAGACTCAGAGAAGGATTTGTACAGGTGATCTATTAGGGAAGGATCCCAGAAAAGAATGGCAAAGAAGTGGTAGAAACAGACCAAGGAAGGGGAAGAAGTTCAAGTTCTGGCCTTAGCATGACTCTATACAGTGCACTGGAGTATAACTGCTGCCTCATCATATGTCCTGCTTGAGGCAAGGCAGCTTGTGTTTCATACTCCTGCACCAGAAAATCACTGGCTGCGAACCATCATGAGTGGAATAGAACTTCTTATACACTTCCAGCTCTGCATACTGTTTGGACAGTTATAGTAGCCTAAGGGAAAGCCCTGAAAGGGCTACAGGTGCAAGCAGTTGGAACCAAAGTAAAAGCAGGAGATGGATGAACAGAACCTGCAAAAGGGAAGGAGGTAGTAGGGTCTACAGTAGGGTCTACTGAAGCCTATCAGGGTTTCCAGGGGTCAGATAAATAAATATCTCATTGAAATGGTGGCCTTTTGATGGTGAAGGCAAAGCAACTGCTTAGGTCAAAGTCACACATTGTTTTTGGAAGCAGTTACTAAAGCAGTATCAATCAACACAAATGAGTCCATATCTGAAGACCAAATACCTAGAAAATCTGTCTCAAGCTTTAACCTCTACAGTTAATCTTCAGCCAGACGTGGTCTGAATGTGACTCTGAGTATTTCATTAAAGCCTTGTTTAGTGAAGGAAGACAGTATGTAAGAATAAGCCTCAATAGTATCCATAGCAGAACAAAAGAATTGGTGATTAATTTTCAAGCTCTATAGGATAATTCCTCTTAAAAAAAAATGGGTAACCTAAGTGGTTTACTTCTGAAGAGGCACAGGCTTTTAATTTTCTAAGTCTTTTATGAAAGACCTGCTGAGAGAGAAAGTTGAGACATGTAGAAAAATTTCAGAATTCAAAAAGAATTTTGGAATTATTTTTTAGGAAATGAAATACTAAGTGTTTCATAATTTTTGTTAAAATAAAAATAAAATATTTTGATTGCATAGACCCTCACTTGTAGTTTTTAATTAGGAAATGCAATAATGAAAAAATCTGAGAATTCAGTTTAATTAAGAAGTGGAGTTATTAGAAATAGCAATTCTTTGACATCCTAAAAAATGTATTTATATTTGGGAAGTGATCATCTCCGTTAAGGTGTAATCATTTCTTTATTTTTCTTAAGTTTCACATATGATATCACTGATTCTATGTTCATTATTATTTTTTAATATTTATTTATTTGAAAGGCAGAATTTCAGAGAGGCAGAGAGAGAATCTTCCATCCACTGGTTCACTCCCCAAATGGCTGCAACTGCCAGAATGGGTCAGATCTGAAGCCAGGAGCCAGGAGCTTCCTCTGCATTCCCCACTCAAGTGCAGGGGCCCAACGACTTAGGCCATCTTCTACTGCTTTCTCAGGCCATAGCAGAAAGCTGGATCAGAAGTGGAGCAGCCAGACCTTGAACCAGGGCCCATATGAGATGCTGGCGCTGCAGGCAGCAGCCTCACCTGGAACGCCATAGCACCTGCTCCAGGTGTAATCCTTTCTGATGTGCCTCATTTGGAGATCTAGTGAGAAATTAGAAATTTCTGATAAGCAATTTTTAATACTTTGGAGGTATTTTAATGAAATAGCCTGTGACTCATGACTCATTATCAGTCTTACATTATTCTTGTCTTGCTTAAGGATGTGTCCGTGACTGGAGATAATCAGAAAGAAAACTTTGCCTTAAGCTACAGGAGAACTGGAGCTAGAGTCTTAAATGTTGAATAGTGGAATGATTCCAACATTCATTATGAAAGCTATTGAAGTGATATAGCATCGTTGAACCTATTTTGATGGACAGAAAGTTTTATCAATGGAGAACTCACTAGCCCTTTGCTCTGTGATTCCCTGTGATTTCAGGTCATGTCCACCCTGAAATCTGAGTCTCCATCAAAGCTGTGCCTTCATGTATCTCAGTCTGAAGCAGCAAAGATGAAATAGACTGTTTGTGTGTGTGACTCCAGGGAGTCCCCAGACCAGAAAGCCCAAACCTCAATTTGTTTCTTTTGATTCTTGGCAGGTTGCTGTCTGTGCCACTTCTCGGATGTGACTGTTTGAGCATATTAGCTGGGCCCCCCTCTAATTATCCATGCTTCCTGTGTTACCCGTTTGGAATTTGTGACCATAAGGACAGTGGATTAGAAGCCTAAGGGATTGAGGCTGAAGTCTGCTGCCAGAGATTTACTGTCATTGTTTTAGGTGCAAAGTATTAACAGGAAGGCCAAGTCACTTCAGTTCTGAGCTTAGTACATTTAGTGGAGAATTATCTGAGAATGAGTACATTTTCCCCGACACAGCTTGGAAATCAAACACTCAGGGAATTGTTGAACACCAGGATTTAAGTTTAAGCCTGTCATTCCATATCTGATGGGCGTCATCCCATATCCGTGAAAATCTGACACTGATGATGTAGAATGCAGGCTTAGAGGGACACTGTCAAGGTGGGTCACAAAGGCGTTTTTCTTCCTTTAATGTTTCTCCTCTAATATTTTGTAATTTTTAGTTCATTGATGAAGAGTAAATCATGTAATCATCTTGTAGCATAGATGGCTGCTATAGAAACTTGTGTCTTTATTTGACAATATCTCATTAATTTTACTTTATTATGTTATCTATTTGTTTTGGTGACTTTGTGTTTCAAATGATTTTGCACCAGTAAGGTATTTGGTAGTTAGATACTCTGTATCATATCTTATGCCATCTTTGAGTGCCTTTTTCAATTTTATTTTTCATTTCCCTTAATCTACATCCTAAGTAGGGAAAACTACCAATAAAGTATACTGGCAGAAGTTCCATTTTCAACTTCTTAGTGAACTGATGCATTTAATCTTTCTTTCTTTCTGTCAGTCAACAAGTATTTATTGAGCCCCAACAATATACCAGAGACATTGCTGGCTGCTGGGTCAGGAGAGCAAGAGACATGATGTATTTCGTCTTTCGTTCAAGCTGTCAGTCGACAAGTATTTATTGAGCCCAGCGATATGCCTGGGAATTTGCTAGTTGCTGGGGATTCAGAGATGTAAAGACATACTTCCTTTGATTCCCAGAATTTGTAGGAGTGACACAAATGCAATGTAGTAGATGTGAGATATGTACTCTGGTTGTGTTAGCCTTTTCTGGCTGCGATAACAAAAATACCTTAGACTGGGTGATTTATGAATGATTACTGCTCACAGTTAGGGAGTCTGGGAAGCCCAGGCTCAACCTGCCAGCGAACTCAGCGTCTGTTAAGAGGCTGTTCTTCCTAGGCAGCACCTTTCAACTGTATGCTCACAACACAGAAGGGCAAAGGGACAAATAGGTCCCCTCAAGCCTCTTTTATAAGGGGACAAATCCCATTCCTGAAGGTGGATCCCTCATGACTTTGTCACCTCCCCAACAGCTCACCTTCTAATAATGTTACGTTGGGGGACTAAGTTTCATTCTGTAAATTTCAAAGGCATAACATTCAGATCACAGCACTGATAGAGAGGCAGGCCAGAAGCAATGATATCCTCAAGGAGAACTATGTTGCTTCTATCTGCGAGTAGGGAGGGTGGCCTTGGAGCTGATGCTTGGTCTCTAAAGAGGAGTTGTCCAGGAGGATACAGGGTTTTCTGGCATCTGAAGCAGGGGAAACAACATGATGAAAAACACAAAGGCCTGCCAAAGCTTCTGAGTTATTAAAGAGTTAAGTAAAATTTTGGGAGTGGCTGCAGCTGAGAGTCATAGTTTGGTGAGGGTCAGGACAGAAAGAACCAGTGGATGGTATTCAAAGTGATACCTACATTCCTGGCAGCCAGTTATTATAAAGACATATGCCTTGCTAGGAGTCTTATATTATTATCAAGAAAACCAGAAAGGGGCTCTTCCAACAACACAGCATGCATGTTTGTACATGGGACACAAACACAAGTCTGTTTGCTCCCAAACTCTTTTGGATTTGGAGTAGATTTTTTGATGATAAAGTCGTTGGTAGCATCACTTGCTTGCTGCTTTAAGGACTATCAGAATTCAGAATGTCCATGGAAGAAAGATATTTATAGCAATGGACTTAGGAATCTAGGTCTATTTTTCTCCCTGGAAGATCAATACTGATAGCTGCCAAAGGTCTCTGGGTGATGTTTTACTTGGGAGTTCAAGCAGATCTCCAGATACTCAACACACATGAAAAAGAGATTGTAAGGAAATACAGGAGATGAAGGAGGGAGGATAAGGTGATATGTCCATCACCATAGACTAAACAGGAAAGGAAGACATTCTGGGGAGGAACTTTGGAGACTTCTGACCCTAAAAAGAGCCCAAAAAAGAGGTCTTGGGCCTAGGCTGACTCACTAGGTACATTGCTGGACATCAGGCTGCAGCTAGTCTCAGCATCCAATGAGAATGTCTGTCCTCCTGTCTGTCAACACTGCTGACCACATTTGAGACAACTATCTCTAAGTGTTGCTGAACCAGGCTTTGGAGTTGATCAGGTTTGCTAACACAAAGAATACTTACTATACCTCCTTATCTTATCCCCGTGGAATGTTTGGGGTGGAGGAAGAGAGGATGAAAAGCAGGAGATGTCACTTGATAATAATTCTAATCCAGTAATTTCATATAACTTTGGAGTAAATGTGCACTTCATTTTGATGAAAATTGGAATTTTATTAAATAGCTGTTCCATGCATAAGCAATGTAGCAGGACTCCACTATTTCTAAGGTTGCTTTTGATAATACCTCATTAGCGCACCAAGGCAAATTGAATTCTCACTTGATTAACCCTCCCACTATCCCTCATTCATCTTTGCTATATAGAGAGCACTGTGTGGAGAATTTCAATGGCCAATCCCCTTATTATTCCATAGAGAAGTTTGTGGAGAGAACTTTCTTTATCAATGCCATGTCTTCCTCTCATGGTTGTAATTACTATCAGTTTGATAGGCTTGAGACAAAAATTTTTACAGTGACATTAGAATTTTGTTTTGCCTTGCTTATATTCAGTTGACCGTATATCCAGCTTTATCTAGGACCGTCCCCTTTCATGTCTGTAGCCTCAATAAAGTTTTTAATAGTTCCCCACTTTGTTCTCAAAAGGCCTCCCTCTTGAACAAAAACTTAGGTGGCTGCTTATAGCACACGCTAAGAATGTTCTACTTGGATCCTTCAGAATTGAGCATTCTGGAATATTCTTGTTGGCATTGTCCCATTGACACTGTGTGAAGAGCACTCTTCTGAAATCACAGAAACTGTTGGCTCACTCACCTAGTAGGCTGGAATTCTGGACTATCAACTCTCCCAGAAACAGTTCTTAAACAATAACTGATCAGAATTTGTGGTCAAGTTTCATTTGCTTTTCTGTGTGGATGTTCAGTTGCTCCAGCACTTTTCATTTAGAAAATTTCTTCTTCCTATTACATTTCATTGACATCTTTGTTAAAAATTCATTGGATTTATATGTATGGGTCTATTTTTGAACTCTCTTCTGTTCTGTTGATCTATCTTTATACCAATACTAGGTTGCTGTAATGATCCCTGAGTTATTTTATTTTGTCATCAGAGCTGAGAATCGCCAGATAAGACAAACCATGATCCATTGGCTCTGGATCAATGCATTGCTAGTCAATATGGGCTTCAGGTTGTATTCACAAGGAGGAGAAACATTGAGTTGACAGCTAACAGTGTCTGCCACACATATACTTAAGTCATATATTAAGCAATATGTTTGTTAGGAATAGTGTTTTACTTTACTCGTTTTATAGAACCACGCCCCCTCCCATCAACATAGTTTTTGTTACCAGTAGGGCATCCTTTGGAGTTATCTATCCAAATTTTCTAGAACAAATATTTTCATATCTGTTAATATTATTTGAGATGCTGTAATTCAAGCATTCCTACATGATGCAAGAAAACTGGAAATTTTAACCTAAGCCACAACTGCTATTTGAATAGCATAGTTTTTGATTTGGGGGTTTTTCAATAATCCTGCATATAGTGGGGGGGGTCTCTGTAACCACCACTTTATTGATTCCTAAAGTGACCCTTAAAAGGCCTCCTTAAATTATACACAGCTTTTACAAGTGGAAGCTTATGCCCACCTGGAATAATTACAAGATGTGTGTTAGCCTTTAAAAATTTTTTATAAATTTCCTTTCTAATATGCTAGTGCTAGTTCTGCTTACAAGTAAACTTCTAAAAGTGTCCAAACCAAGAATAATTGAGGAGACTTCAGGATACTGTATCTCTACCTAATAAAGTAATTAAGAAAATACTGGTTACATTAAGTAACTTTGTTAGGACTTGACTGTAAGGCAGACCCCTCTTTTCTGGGGTATGTTTATGAAGAAAAACTAGTCACTATTAAAAAAAAGTTTGTAATTTTTTTTAAAAGGCAGAGCCAGAGGGAAGGAGGGTTGGGAGGGAGGAATATAGGGAGGGAAGAAGAGAGAGAGAGAGAGAGAGAGAGAGAGAGAGAGAGAGAGAGACTCTTCTATCCGCTGGATTACTACCCAGATGCCTGCAACAGTCAGGGTTGTGCCAGGCTGAAGTTAGGTGCCTGGAACTCCATATGGGCCTCCTGTGTGGGTGACAGGGAACCCTGTACTTAAGACACCACCTGCTGCCTCCCAGGATGTACATTAGAATGAAGTTGGATCGGAAGAAAAGCTAGGACTTTGGACAGGCGGCGCTCCAGTATGGGATGCGGGCATCCCAAGCAGTGGATTAACTGCTGAACCACTGTGCCAGCCCAACAAGTCTCTAGTTGTGTACAGCCTTATCTGCTTGTTTTCTGATCATGAATTCTTGACCATAGTTCAAAGTGGTAAGTTTTAAACCATTTAAAAACTTTAATCCAACAAGGTTCATTTAATTTATATGAGATGAGAAGCTTTTTAGTTCAAATAATGTATGCCTTCTCCAGAAGCTCCCTACATATCATGCATCCAAAACTAACTAAATTACCAGGACATGGGGAAATGGTGTGATGTGTCTTAGTTGCTGAAAGTTCACTTTATCTTGAATAATAAAATTACCAATCTACCTGGAATTGAACTTAATTGCACAATATTGTATTTCCTTTGCCAATTAACCCAGTACAAGTTTGAGGTAATATATTTGAAAAATGCTTTGTAATCTGAAAAGCACTAGGCAGTTGTTAATCGTTGTCATGACTATATTGGAAAAACTACCTGTGGCTACTCACAATGGAGAAAAAAGTCTTAGCAGTGAGCAGAGAACAGCTCAACCCTTAGGCAAGTGCTTTATCATCCAAACATTTTCCAATGACTGTGATTCATAGCAGCTGAAAACTAAGTCCCGTGTTTTTCAAGATAGAGAGCTTGACCTATGAGTAGGTTGTGAAATCAGTGTACTGACTGGAAACCAGCATTTAAAGAAAATGACCAGTAGGATAGAACAGAAAAAAACATAGTAAAAGATATCAGAGGTAGGATAAATACTGTTTTGTGAAGATTTCTAGGTAGACATGTATATATAAATAAACATAGACTTGTGCAAACACTGGATAAAAATATAAAATGTTCTTATTATGAATCATTGCCTAAAAATCAAACAAGCCCAATAACAATATTATTGCCCTAATCCCTGTTTAAAAATTTTAAGATCATGATAGTTGTCCTTATTATAATATAAGTTATGTTTATTTTAAAATGTGACAAAATATTAAGGTTTTTATACGATATAAACTCATTATCCCTGACTCCATATAGAGCATAAAGGTGTAACTACTAACATCCTTCTCATAAGCATTGAGTGATTAAAGGCAGCTAGATATCTAGTTGAGTTCAGCACATTGATTGAGAATTGAGAATATACAAAAAAACTGGAAAAGAAATTAAGCTATGTAATCATGCTTTATGGTAAATAACAGTTTAATGACTTCCATGGCATATAACCATTTCATAAAGAGTTGATTTTTAAAAGGCTGATACAAATTTTAAAGTATTATTTGAATGGTTTTTACATGAGTTTCTGTAACAGAGATGCTATCAGTTAACTAGTGATATATAAAAAAAGTCATCCCCAAACCGGTTGTTTAACAGCAGCCATTTATTTGTTGCCAGCTCTGTGGCTCAGCTGTGTAAGCTGGACTATCCTAGGTGGTTATTCTGTCTGGGTTGATTCTTGTAGATTTTTTTTTTAAGATTATTTATTTATTTGAAAGTCAGAGTTACACACACACACACACACACACACAGAGAGAGAGAGAGAGAGAGAGAGAGAGAGAAATAGAGAGAGGTCTTCCATCTGCTGGTTCATGCCTCAACTGGCAGCAATGGCCAGAGCTGTGCCGATCCAAAGCCAGGAAGTCAGGAGCTTCTTCCAGGTCTCCTACATGCAGGGGCCTAAGGACTTGGGCCATCTTCTGCTGCTTTCCCAGGTCATAGAAGAGAGCTGAATAGGAAGTGGTGCAGCCAGGACGTGAACTGCGCCCATATGGGATGCCAGCACTGAAGGCGTTGTCTTTTATTCGCTATGCCACAGCGCCAGCCCCTGACTCTTTTAGGTCTATGGTCAGCCATAGATCTTTGTTCTGAGAGTTGACTGGCCATTGGCTGGGGTACTTCTGTTCTTCTCTACTCTGATGGTCTCTCATCCTCAACAGATGCAGGACTGAACTACTTGAGCTCCAGTCTTTCCAGAGTACAGTAATAGGGCTCAGAGAGAGAGAGAGAGAAAATGGCAATATGGAAAGCAAGTTGAGGCCTACTGTGGGACTGATTCAATATCATTTTGTCTGCATCCTGCTGACCAATGTAAGTCACAGCTGGCCCAGATTTAAGAAGTGGAAAAAAGAGACTCTACCCCTTGATGAGAGAAATGTCAAAGTCACGAGGCAGAGGATAAAGATATAAGGAAGCCATTAATTGGGGTAATCAATACAATCAGCTTCCAGTTGTTCTTTTCCTTCCCACTCTTTCCACTGGAACAATATAAAGGAATCCTTGAGATGAATTGTTATAAAGACGCTCTTTCCTGCTTGAGCTCAGAGTTAAAAGATTAATGTGGAAATTAGTCTAATCCATGCATTAATAAACAGAACATTTACTTAAACGGAGCAATATTCCTTCTCAATTTGATTATAATAAATATTATGTTTTTAAGAGGCTAATATTGCAAACAGAAGGATTATATTTTCTCTGGGAATATTCTGAAGCTTGTGTCTTGAACAAATGCTTTCCTAAAAGGGTGTGGGTAAATAGAATTGTAAATCAAGCCAAATTCTGTCTGTTGAGCTCACAATTTAAAGAGAATTTTTTTGCATGTGCTCTCTTTTTCTAGATCTCCCTAAAAGCCCTAGTTGATGGTGTGTTCTATGAAGCAACTATAGGATATAATTGCTACATTTAGCTGAAAAGTTGGCCCAGAAATACTAACATGCCTTTTAAAGCTTGAAGATTAGATAAATATATTCTACTGAGTTTAGGTTCATCAACAAGGCTAGAAATAACTAGTTACTAAAGTGACTTTTGCACAATCATTAGTTTCTTATTGAACAATTTAGAAAAGAAATTACAAATGAAATTAGGATAACACTACGTATCTACTCAGTTGGTAACAATTTTATAAGGAAAAAAACAACCTAAATAAGACTTTTTTAAAAAAAGATTTATTTATTTATTTGAAGGGCAGAATTACAGAGAGGCAGAGGCAGAGGCAAAGGCAGAGACAGAGAGAGAGAGAGAGAGAGAGATCTTCCATCTGCTTGTTCACTCCCAAAATGGCCGCAATAGGGGGAGCTGCACTGATCCGAAGGCAGGAGCCAGGAGTTTCTTCTGGGTCTCCCAGATGGGTGCAGGGGCCCAAGGACTTGGGCCATCTTCCATTGCTTTCCCAGGCCATAGCAGAGAGCTGGATGGGAAGAGGAGCAGCCGAGTCTCATACTGGCGCCCAAATAGGATGCCGGCACTACAGGCAGTGGCTTCACCTGCTACACCACAGTACCAGTCCCCTAAATATGATTTTTTAAAAACTTTTATTTAATGAATATAAATTTCCAAAGTACAGCTTATGGATTACAATGGCTTCCCCCCATAACTTCCCTCCCACCCCCAACCCTACCCTTTCCCTCTCCCTCTCCCCTTCCATTCACATCAAGATTCATTTTCAATTCTCTTTATATACAGAAGATCAGTTTAGCATATATTAAGTCAAGATTTCAATAGTTTGCACCCACACAGAAACACAAAGTGAAAAATACTGTTTGAGTACTAGTTATAGTATTAAATCACAATGTACAGCACATTAAGTCCAGAGATCCTACATGAGGAGTAAGTGCACAGTGACTCCTGTTGTTGACTTAACAATTGACATTCTTGTTTATGGCATCAGTAATCACCCTAGGCTCTTGTCATGAGTTGCCAAGGCTATGGAAGCCTTTTGAGTTCACTGACTCTGATCATATTTAGACAAGGTCGTAGTCAATGTGGAAGTTCTCTCCTCCCTTCAGAGAAAGGTACCTCCTTCTTTGATGACCTGTACTTTCCACTGGGATCTCACTCTCAAAGATCTTTCATTTAGGTGTTTTTTTTTTTTTTCCCCCAGAGTGTCTTGGCTTTCCATGCCTGAAATACTCTCATGGGCTTTTCAGCCAGATCCGTGTGCCTTAAGGGCTGATTCTGAGGCCAGAGTGCTGTTTAGGACATCTGCCATTCTATGGGTCTGCTGTGTATCTCACTTCCCATGTTGGATCATTCTCTCCCATTTTTATTCTATCAGCTAGTATTTGCAGACACTATTCTTGTTTATGTGATCTCTTTGGCTCTTAGTCCTATCATTATGATCAATTGTGAACAGAAATTGATCACTGGGACTAGTGAGATGGCATTGGTACATGCCACCTTGAGGGGATTGAATTGGAATCCCCTGGTATGTTTCTAACTCAACTGTTTGAGGTAAGTCAGCTTGAGTATGTCCCGAATTGCACATCTCTTCCCTCTCTTATTCCCACTCTTATATTTAACAGCGATCACTTTTCAGTTAAGTTTCAACACTTAAGAATAGCTGTGTATTGATTACAGTATTCAAAAGTATTAAGTAGAACAAACAAAAAAATACTAAGAGGGATAACGTATTAATTTGTTCATCAACAGTCAGGGCAAGGGCTGATCAAGTCACCGTTTCTCATAGTGTTCATTTCACTTTAACAGGTTTCCTTTTTGGTGCTCAGTTAGTTGTCACCGATCAGGGAGAAAATATGACATTTTTTAAAAAGATTTTTTTATTTACTTGAAAGGCAGATTTACCTGGGGGGAGAGGAGAGGAGAGGAGAGGAGAGGAGAGGAGAGGAGAGGAGAGGAGAGGAGAGGAGAGGAGAGGAGAGGAGAGAGAGAGAATCTTTCATCCCCTGGTTCACTCCCCAAATGGCCGCAATGGCCAGGGCTGAGCCAAACTGAAGTCAGGAGCCAGAACCTTCTTCTACGTCTCCCATGTGGGTAGCAGGGCCCAAGTACTTTGGCCATCCTCCTCTGCTTTTCCCAGGCCATTAGCAGGGAGCAGGATTGGAAGCAGAGCAGCTGAGACTAGAAACAGTACGGGAGGTGGTTGTTGCAGGTGGTGGCTTAATCTGCTGTGGCACAACTCCAGACCCTAAATATGACATTTGTGTATTCCTACCTTTCCTGTGAATTTTTTAGTCTAATACAATTTGCAAGATAATATTACAAACTACTTACAGTGACTTACTCCATTGACAGGCTGCTTGGGTTTGAATTTAAACTCCATCATGTGTTATCTGCATTCTCCTGTGTGATCTATATTAATCTTTTTAGACCTTCTGGTGGAACAGGATATCAATAGTTTCTACTTTATAAGGTTATTGTGTGGATTCAACCAGTTTCTCTGTGTGGAGGACACACACAATGACAAGTACATGATAAATAGTAAGTTCACTTTCACTGTCAATACCACAGTTGGTTTTTATGCCAATCTTCATACATTCTTACCAATTCATCCCACGCTTGTTTGAATACATATGCCAGGGTTCTGGGAGACAGATAAAACACAAAGGCACTGTTGCCAAGTATGTTGAAGTATTGGGTGATCGCCCCAACCAAACCCTCAGATGCACAGATGGTGGTGCCATTCACAAATGGGATGTCAGACTTGAGGATCATTCACAATATCCATGAGACTTGATTATTGAAAAAAAATTATTTATTTATCTGAGAGGGAAAGAGACAGAAGAGAGCACACTCCTGTCCACTGGTTCTCTTCCCAAATGTGCTGCAACAGCTAGGAGAGTGGGCCAGGCTAGAGCTGGGAGGTGGGAATGCATTCTGTGTCTTCCATGTGTGAACTGCTTGAGCCATCATCTGCTGTCCCCCAGGGTGCGAATCAGCAGGAAGTTGGCTGGTGGAGATTGAATTTGAAAACAGGCACTCTGATGTAGAATCCAGGTATCCCAAATGTCATCTTGACCACTACTCCAAATAGCTGCTTAAACTTGCTTGAAAAAAAAAAAAATTGGCTTCACATGATTTACTGCACAAAGGTGCATGGTTTTAAGCTGATAACTAACATGTATTGAATTAGCCAGATTTACTCAAGTTTAAACTTAGCCTCTCAGTTTCCCTGAAAGCAGATATTTCCCAAAATTATGTAAGCCAGACCTTTAAACAAAGAACTTGTATATAAACAGCACATAAGTCTAAGAAAAGTGACTTATTCTTCACTCTTTTTGAAAAGATGTATTGTATTTATTTGAAAGGAAGAGTTAAGGAAAGCAAAATGGGGTGGGGAAGAGAGAGAGAGAGAGAGAGAGAGAGAGAGAGAGAGAGAATCTTCCTTCCACTGGTTTACCTCCCAAGTGGTTGCAATGGCCAGATTGTCCAGACCAAAGTCAAGAGTCATGAGCCGAAGCACCTGGGTCATGTTCTGCTGATTTTCCCAAGTGCATTAGGAGGAAGCTTGATTGGAAGTGGAGCAGCCAGGACTCGAATCGGCACCCATATGGGATGTGGGTGTTGCAGGCCACAGCTTAACCTGCTACACCAAATGCTGACCCGCATAACTTTTTTTTTTGAAGATTTACTTATTTATTTGAAAGTCAGAGTTAGAGAGAGAGAGAGAGAGAGAGAGAGAGAGAGAGAGATGCATCTTACATCTGCTGGTTTAGTCTCTAGATGACCACAAAGCAAGGGCTGGGCCTGGCTGAAGCTAGGAGCCAGGAGTTTCATCTGGGTCTTCATTGTCGGTAGCAGGGGCCCAAAGTACTTGAGCTGTATTCTGCTGTTTTCTCCAGGGAGCTGGATCAGAAGTGAAGCCGCTGGTATATGAACCAGTGCCCACATGGGTTACTGGCATTGGAGGCAGACACTTTACCCACTATACCACGATGCCAACTCCAAGATCAGAAATATTAAAAAATTATGTATTTCATCTGTATCCAGCATGCAGTTTTTCCTATTACTGTTGCCAACCAATACAATGTAACACCTACTTTATAACATTTACATTGCATTAGGTTATGTCTCGTAAGTAATCTAGATATGTCTAAAGTATATAGGAAGATGTTCATATGTTATATACATGTACTATGCTATTTTTTACTAAAAAGTGTTGAAAAGTTCATGAAAAATATCTAACTATGTGTAGATTTCAGACATTTTCTGCACCAAAACAAATTTATCTTTTTATTTCATTTTCCATGAACTTTTTGAGTTCCCTGCTAACAGACACTTAAGCATCTTTGGAGTTTGATAACTGCAGGAGTTCCTGGAACCCAGAGAAAAGAGCTATATATAGCTGCTTTCTCACTGTGTAATTTCATGACTTCCCATTTGTGGGAGGAGAAAGAGAAAGCTCTGTCTTCCTCTTCATATAAGGGCCCTAATTCCATCATGAGGGCTCCATCCTCATGACCTAATCTAAGCCTAGTTACTTCCCAAAGGCCCACATTACCAAATACCATATTGGGTATATGAATTTTGGGGAATACAAACATTCATACCATACCATGCTCCTAGTGTAGTGCAAAGGTAGTGGAACCAGTATTGGAAGCTGCTTGCTTGCATGTCTGCTTCAGCTTTGCCGCTGAGAACCTTAGATAAGTTACTTAATCTCCTTAAGCCTGCATTCTCTCATCCATTCAATGGGAACGACTTTGTTAATGTCCACAGCACCAAAAGATGTTTCTAGAACAGAGTAAGTGTTCTAGACATGTTAATCATTAGCCTGAACCAAACTCTGGAGTAATTAAGTAATTTTTCATTGCCAGATGAGAAACAAAAATTACTTTATTAATGAGGAGATGCTGGGCATGACATTATCAACAAACTTTGCAGTTTGTCTAATATTCTTTCATTTTTCATAGTATCTCAAATTGTAACATTAAACAATCATTAGTTTCAAGTTCTGAAGATATTTCCTTCTCACATATGACATCACCTATTGATTGAATTCAATTCAGTTAAAATTTGAGTGCCTACACTATGTAATATAAGAGTTGAGAATTCACTTCTCATTATAAAAGATGTGCATGTGTTGGCCTGTGCATTTTTCTCTATCTTGTGTTTGATTAGGAGTCTTCATTAATATGGTACAGAAGATCAATATCAGCATTAAAGATTATTTTCCTTTTAGCAAAGGACAGATGTGATGTTCCAGTCTAAAAACCTTTAGCACTTTCTTCCTGTTGCTCTGGGGGAAATGTAGCAATTCCGTGTTATCTAACAACATGTATGACTGGGGATGCAATGTGTGAGGTGGGTGTATGATTAACAAGGAAGTCTTCATCCCAGAGAGGAAATTACTCATCAGTCTAGAATCCAGCTGTGTCAAATAACTTATCATTTGCTCTCACAGTGTCCATAATTTTAATGTTTAAGAGTATAGGTGTCAATGGAAGGCATACTTGGGTTCAACCCAGCTCCACCAGTTATATAGTCATTATCTGTGTGATTATTGTGCAGTCTTATTTTTCTCACCCATAAAATGGAAATAGCAATATGTGTCCCATAGAGTCATTGTGAGGATTAATAAAGTGAGTGAATGCATGTCACAACACTTGGTCCTGAATCTGGCATGTTGTAGTGCTAGAGTAGTTATTATTGTTGGAATTGTCTAACTCAAAGTCATTTCATTCCACAAGGGAATGACAAAGTAGCCTTTAAGACTTGCCAAAGGGTGGGGAAGATATTTAATGTCCAAATAATGATATCACTGATAATTTTTAACTAAGTTCAAGTTGTTACATATTTTTAGCTACAAGAGAACCTATAATGTAGAACCAGAACTTTCAGAGTCATTTTTATACTTTCCTTTATGCTTTGTAAAAAACGTTCGTGGAGGACCACTCTTATGGGTAGCTAGGTATACCCCAAGTTTATATCTTAATGTTGTTTTGCATTTAACCTTATTTTTGATTCTGCACTGCATGAATTTCAGTCATTTGTAAAGTGGAGAATTGTGGAGCAAAGTACATGCTTCCAATTCTAATCAAGGTTGCTAAGTCATATTATTATTATATTATTATTAACAAAACCATAATCTTCTTACTGGAAACAGTTACTCAACAATAAAAACATGTGCTGTGGGAGCAGGAACAGTATTCAATGATTTGTGAAGCATCATTTTATTGTTTTTATTTTTCCTAGTATCACTATTAGGAAATTAAACAAGCATTATTGTATAAATAAATCATTGGATTAAGGAAGAGAATTAATTTGTATTGCAAAAAACCAACATTGCTGACCTGTATATTTATTCAGAGTCTAAGTAAGATTTCCTGTCTTCTTAAATCCCTTATTTATTTTGTCCAATGCTTTATTAACTTGCTGTTGAGCCTCTGGCTTCTTCTGGGTTAGTCAATGCCATTGCTGATGGCTTGTGTATTGGCTACTAAAAACTATTGCTATGATATTGCTGTGTAACAAGCCACCACAAAATACCAGTCTCAACACAATGGCTTTTTGTTTGTAGCAATACAGTTGTATTGACTGCTCATGTCTCAGCAGGGCTCATTCACATACCTGCAGACAGTTGTGGGTTAACCTGCTGGTGTCATTGAACTTGCATGGGTCCTCATTTTGCTGGAGGCACTGCTGAGAACGGGTACTTCATCCTCCAGCCTGCTAGCAAGCTAGCGCTTGCTTTTCTCAGCTTAGCCCTGCATATTCTTGAGGCAATCACATGGCAGCCAAAAGAACCCTCAAGCCCAACCAACCAAGCAACAAAAAAAGAGAAATACTCAGCTGTGATTTTCTTCTTGCATCAAATTAGCTACCATAATATTACTCAAAGTCAGTCCACGGACAAACCAAGAGTCAGAGTACTAGGGGCCTGCAAAGTTAACAGGGAAAAGGTGTGGAAACCTGGAGGCTGTTAACTGGGCTATTAATAAAATCAATGCTCTATCAATGGAATGGATTCACTTCCCAAGGAAGCTATCATGTTTCCAGGAAATTTTCCCAACTGGGCTTCTTAAATAGCTTTTTGATCCTGATGCGATTTATCTCCTGGGCTTGGAATGTATTAGTAGGAATGGGGGCGGCTGAGGTGACCGGATAGATATCCTGCTACCGCTACTTTAAACAAAAAGAATGATCAGTTTGCGTAGCCAGGAAGAATCTATTCACTGATGTTTAACCCATCTGCTTTCATGCAGAAATATGTCAGAGATACCTGCTAGTGATCAAGGAGAAATGACTAATCAATATACATCAAGCAATAATCATGCCTTAGAGGGTGATGTTGGTGCTATGTCCAGACGCTCTTGACTCATAATTCCTCAGTTGCTACTGTTGTTGGCTTGTCTTGGGCCACAAATGACTCCAGGATAATTGCTCTTAGACCAAGATACTGAGGGACAGCCTGTTGACCTAGTGTAAATATTCCAGCTATTTCTGTGGCACTGTCCATGCTCCTGAGATCCTCAGGGATCAGGCTCAGGGTCGACTTCAATTGTGACATCGCCTTTTTCTGCTCTGAATCCTTCCCACTTCTGTTCCCCACCTCCCCCATTCCTGGTACCCCTCAATCAATCTATCACTTGAGTCCAAATCCCTATCTCAGACTCTGGTTTTATAAAACCCAATATAAGACACATGATATAAACTTATTTTCTGACATTTCTCATTGAATTGAAAAAAATGCAGAAGACCTCATGGATGCAAAATGGGACATTTTATTTCAGGCATTTATGAGATATATTTTTAAATACCTTTTTTGAAAATCTGAATATGTATGAGAGGTCTTCAAAAAGCTCATGAAAATGCATTCTATGATGGAACTATGCATGAGTTTTAAATATTTTGGACCAAAATAAAACAATTTTTAGTTCTTTTCTACGAACTTTTTGAAGTATCATCCTATGTTTTGAGGTGGTCTTGGAGGAAGGGAAGGGACATCAACATTGTTTCAGAGTGAGTAAATTTATGCCCTCACTGTTCCTGTTGTGCCACTTACTGGTCCTGAGGATTTAGGAAGATCTTTAACTTGAGTCTCAATATGGGGAGAATGACTACAGTTGCAATGGATAATATTGAGAATTAAGTTAAATGAGCTAGAACATGCCAAAAGCCTTTTAATATTTATTTGTAGACTTCACTTATAATTTATAGTTTTTAAAAATAAAATATAACCATCCAATGCAAGTAAAATAAAATAGAGAAATAGTAAAGAAAATTGATTTTCTTACTACTTTTTTCAAAAACCAAATTTTTTGCTATGTTTTCAAAAATGTGTTTTTGTCCTTGCTGTTATTTTTAAAATGATTTTGTTGCTTACAGTTTTTCTCAGTCAAAATTGAAACATAAGTTTTGTATCTCAATCCAGGAGATGTGAAGACAGATATTTGGCTTTCATTGCATCAGCACAGTAAGATAAAGGAATGTTCACTTAATATTAACATTATATTGTGACTTCTTTGGAATGCTACTTCAGGCATATGGCAAAATAATTTTCAAAAATTATTAAGCTTTGAGGAATAAATAGTGATTTAAACATTCTTTGTGAAATGTAGATAATTTTCTTTAAAAGACTGTTTATTGAATTCTAATGAGCTTGAGCAATTTTTGGATATTATGATTGGCAGATTGTAGATTCAAGCTGATAGTGACACTTTTCTTGGTACCTTATAAGTGGTAAAATCACCTATAGTTTGGGTCACTCCAGTTTTAAATTGAAAATAATATTCTTTACCATTGTGGCTTTAATGATTACCAAGCAGTCTCTACAACAATAACCATCTGTTAATGAAGATTAGATGCTGAGGTTTTCACTAGCAATGTTATGCAGATTCAGACATCTGTGAAGGAATATCAGTTTATGGAAAGATACCCTCTTGAAATCACTTTATTAATTACATTGCATTGATTTTCTTCATTTTTTTTCCTTCAATTTGCTGAAATACACACTGTATTTCTTTCCTGAAAGACTCTTTTGGTTCAAAAATATTTTCTTTAGGAATTTGAAAAATGCAAGTGAAGAGAAAATAGTTCGCAGACTTAGATTCCAGTGAAGGTTGATGCTGATTATTATGTGATGTGGATATATCATATACGGAAATGAAAATCTCCAAGATCGTTAATACTTGCAAAGGTTTAGAGAATTCTGGATACAGATGTTTGTGTGTGTTATGGCACCTTCATTTAATGAGGAAAGCCATATGTGTTTATGTTGATAGGTAGATTGACTAAGCAACAGACTAATTAGTCTGGGGAAAACAGAAGAATTCTGCAACCAAAACTCAATGATGAAAATTATTAAACTGATGTTTCTGAAATTTTCATTCTTTAATATTTACCCACTACTATGTTTGGATCCTGAAATCTGTGATTAAAATTTAACTTTTGCTTTTCTATTTTTTGAAAGTGAAACTGGCAGAAAATTCTTGTTTATTCCTATCAATAATGTTTTGAAATAATCGATCAGACTTTTTAGTAAAGGTCTCAGCAGCATTTATAAATATAGAGCTGCTGTTATATAATTGGTCTCAATCCCATTTTGTGCCCCTTTTGCTGATATAGCAAAACAAACCTACGCAGATATAGAAGAAATTATCCACAGCTGCCACCAACCCCCATGCCACTCAGTAGACAGCTTTGTTGTGCATAAACTCAAGCTGAGAATTGTGAACATTCTTCAGCCAGGACTATGTGTTAAGCCATTGTATTTTGTTTGCTAGTTTACACAATTTCTTTACAATAAGTTTCAGTGACAATTGTAGACATTTTCGGTTTTCTTAGAAAAAATGTGAGAATAAAAGAGTTGGGACAGTTACACTCTGCTTTCTCTGATTTTTCGTTCTGGGATTTAGTGTCATCTCATCCTGCTTTGGTGATTTTATAGAATTACCATATTGAGCATTCAACAGTAGGTTATATGATTGTAATTGTTGGCCATCTCATGTGATTGAAACTATTGGCCATCTTTGCTTTCATGAAGTTTCTGTCCATATCTTTCCACTCTATAATCATGAAATCCTGTTGTTTCATTTTTATGTCCAAATCAGATTAAATTTATTAATGGAAAACAACTCATGTACTTTATATTAATAGTTATTCTTTGTTCTTTAAACTGGTATCACTTTCTTACTTACTTTTGATCTCTAGGAGAGAAATTTCTGCAGGTGTTCATGCAAGAAGTACAGGCCTATGTACCACATTAAGCGTAAGAAAGTTTGACTTATAAAATGGTTAATAAATAGCAAAAAGAACCAAGTCAGAATCTTGTCTTCAAAGATGAAGTCCTTAAAAGCATGTAAAATTAGTGTCTGAATATCTTAAAATCAAATAAGACTGAAATAAAATTAATATTTATGTAGGTGTATAGGCTTAAGCATCCTACAATCTGATTATATAACAAGGACAAAATAAGGTAACCCTGTGTAACGTCTTGTAAAAGAAGCAAGGTTATATAATTAGGCTGCATTTATCAAGTAGCACATTCCACCTACACAGGTTCTGAAGAAAGAAGGAAATGGGGAGGGAAGAATTTCGAAGGAATAATGTCTAAAAATGGTTTCAAACGTGCAGTGGTGTTATCCTTTCAAAGTATTTTTCTTGTCTTCCTTTTTTTCTTTCAGTATCATGCATAACACCTATCAGTTGCCTAAAGACCTACAGTTTTATTCTTCAAAGACCTTGCTCAAGCTAGTCTTCCAGGCAAAAATAAGAACTCAGTGGGAAAGAATCAATGCTTGCTTTTAAGATCGAATTCTAATGAGAAAGGACAAAAACAGCTAAGGAAGACTATGTTTATCTGGAAAAATTTTCAATTTTAGTGAATGAAGTTATTAGATGTAGAGAACATATCTTTTGTGACTTTGAAAGTTTCAGAGTTGGACTCAAGTGATGTTATCACCATTACAGATAATGGAGGTAATGCAATATGTTCTGTTAGTCCAACACATTATGGGAAGAAAGGTAAAAACCAAAGAAAAGCTAAATGATAATGAAAATCTGTGTTAAGGTGATCATTGGTTTTGGGAGGGGCAATAGATGGAGTTTAATTGCTACAACCCCCACTGCCATTGTTTTATTTCACCAGACATTCCTCAACCTTGTACTCTTAAGTCTTAAAAAAAATAGTAAATTTTGCTGAGGAAAGTATATTTTGCTAACTGTCCTGAGTACATCCAAATTTGAAAATTAAACTGCAAACCAATTTCTTGGGTTGTTTTCTACTATTTTCTCCAATGTTGGGGATTGTTGAAAGAGTTAGGGAAATATTCTCTACACAGTTCTACCATATGCCAGTAATTTGATGGTATTAGATTGTCTCAGATTTGGGGTGACAACTTTTGGTTAAATAAATAAAAAAATTAAAGTTCCTGTTAAATTGCTGAAACTGCTTATGTTGCAGTTGATGCATACTCGGCTGCCATTTGCATTTGTTCTCCCTTCAAGCGCCAGTCATCTGGTGGTGGGCATACAAGGCAAGTGTGACTTCTTTGTTTTCAGTGGAAGAAGTTGTCATTCATGAAAGAACCATGAAACTCAAAGGAGACCAAGTACAAGTAGAGCAGTGACCATACCCATGTAACACCAGTTCCCAAAACATGGGGCTGATCCTACCTGAAGAGGTTGCAATAAATAAACAACAAAAATTGTCACAGAAATAGGAAATACTGCCTCAAACTCTACCTCTTGGATAACCATAATTAATGTTGGATGAACTAAATTTTAACAGGAAAAGTTGGCAAACAATCATATCCACATACAAAGACATGTGTTGGATAATTTAATCATTTGTAGTTATTTATCTCCTTATTAATGACTTTATTTATTTATTTATTCTGACAGGTAGAGTGGACAGTGAAAGAGAGAGACAGAGAGAAAGGTCTTCCTTTTTCCGTTGGTTCACCCCCAATGGCCGCTGCTGCCGGCGCACCGCGCTGATCCGAAGCCAGGAGCCAGGTGCTTCCTCCTGGTCTCCCATGCGGGTGCAGGGCCCAAGCACTTGGGCCATCCTCCACTGCATTCCCCGGGCCACAGCAGAGAGTTAGACTGGAAGAGGAGCAACCAGGACAGAATCCAGTGCCCCGATCAGGACTAGAACCCGGTGTGCCGGCGCCACAGGTGGAGGATTAGCCTATTGAGCCGCGGCGCCGGCCATATTAATGACTTTTTACAAAAAAGATGTATTTATTTATTTATTTGAAAGGCAGAGTGATGGGGATGGAGTAATTGAGGGAGGGAAGAAGAAAGAGAGATGGAGGGAGATCTTCCATCTGCTGGTTTATTCCCCAAATGGCTGCAAAACCCAGGACTAGGCCAGGCCAAAGCCAGGAGCCTGGAACTCCATCCAGTTCGCTCGTGTGGGTGGCAGGGACCAAAGTACTTAGGTCATTTTTCTCTGCTTATCCAGGTGCATTGGTTGGGATCTGGATCATAAGTGGAGCAGCTGGATCTGATATGGGATGCTGGTCTTTCCGGTGGAATTTTAGTTCACTCTTCCACGCTGCCAGCCCCCTATGACTTGATTTTTATTTCATTAATATGAATAAATAATGACTTACCTTTGGTTGTGATGGACTTAAAGCAAAATTTCTAAAAACTGAAATTTGGAAAAATGAATTGCCTTTTCAACCCGTTTCTGATGGTTAATTTACTTGTTTTAAGACAAAGGCTGAATCTTTTTTTTTTCACTTTTTTTAAAGATTTATTTATTTGAAAGGCAGAGGGCAAAGTTAGAAAGAGAAGGAGAGAGAGGGAGAGAGAGAGAGAGATCTTACATTTGCTAGTTCACTCCACAAGTGACTGCAACAGTTGGTACTGGGCCAGGCTGAAGCCAAGAACCAGGAGCTTCATCCAGGTCTCCCACAGAGGTGGCAGGGGCTCAGGGACTTGGGCCATCTTCTGCTGCTTCCCCAGTTGCATTAGCGGGGAGCTGGATCAGAAGTAGAGTAACCAGGACTTGAACCAGCACCCACATGGGATGCCAGTATTGCAGGTGGTGGCTTAACCTGTTACTCCAAAACGTTGGCCCCAGATGTATTTTACCTATATATCATCTGGCAACAGTAATTCTCTTCTAAATTTACAGTGCAAAATCAGTCACCAATTTGGTGGTTATCCAGGCTGTGAAATGGTGCTACTTTCCTGATTTAATCTATGCAGCCTGAGAACTTTCGCAAGCAGGAAACCCAACTACACTAGCTGGGCTGTTGTGAAGAGCTACCTGTCATTTGCTCCCTTTCAATGCTCTAAAGCATTGGATTTCAGGGGCAGTAATAATTTCCATTTATTTTAAGAAGTTGATTCCTAGTATACACGAAGGTACTACCCTTGTACATGGGTTAGTTAGAAAGGAAAAAAGCAGAAAATAAGTTGTTGCTATAATGCTGTGGTATAAATACCTTTGGGCTGGCATAAGATGCAGCTGGACTGTGACCTTACCTCTTCCATAGAAGGTATTCTTGGACAAAGCTCTTATATGATCCATAATGTTCAGACAACAAAAGTTTATAGAGGAGATATCATAGAATATGTCTCCACAGATAAATGCTGCTAAACATAATAGAAATGAGGATACAGGAGAAAAATCATCATATTCATATTAGTAGATGTGATGAATGGGGGTAGGAGAACTAGTTTTCAGTGTAAGAAGTTATTTTAAATGTTGGATAACCATGGTTAGCAACTTTCCGTACTTGCTCTTAGTCTTTATATAAAACACGGCATGGTTTTTCTAACACATGAATTTATACTTGTATGTATATGTGCCAAAAAAATTTTTAAAACACAATTTGAAGTATTTTTTAAAAAAATCTTACTTTCTGAAGTAGCTATGATTAACATTGTTTAATATCTTTCCAAGTGTATTTCTAGGCATATATATGTATATATAAATATGTGTGCACAGACACGATTATATATACACATGTTTTATACATGCATCTGTTTATATGTGTGTATATTCAAAGGAAGTGTAAAAATAGCTTTCCAAAAATAGGTTCTTTTTTTTTTTTTTTGACAGGCAGAGTTAGACAGAGAGAGACAGAGAGAAAGGTCTTCCTTCTGTTGGTTCACTGCCCAAATGGGCCGATCCAAAGCCAGGAGCCAGGTACCTCCTCCTGGTCTCCCATGCGGGTGCAGGGCCCAAGCACTTCGGCCATCCTCCCCTGCCTTCCTGGGCCACAGCAGAGAGCTGGACTAGAAGAGGAGCAACTGGGACAGAATCCAGCGCCCCGACCGGGACTAGAACCCGGGGTGCCGGCACCGCAGGCAGAGGATTAGCCAAGTGAGCCGTGGCGCTGGCCAAAAATAGGTTCATTTTGTAGGCACTATTTTAACAGGAAGCCTTAAAATTTCAGTGCTAATACTGATTGCCTCCATGAAACATGAGGACATTCAACCCGCTGCTTGTCCCCTACTTCGACATTGCCTGCTGCATGTCTCCATTTTGTTATTTGGGTTATTATTTTTACATGTTGTGTACTTAAAACATTCATGTTGTGGTAGAGCTGTGATTTCTACATGTGGTTGGTTAGCACTGTATTCCAATGAATTCAGGGTTCTCCATCAATTATTTACAATGGCTTTTGCATTCCTAAATTGCTTATCTTACTTCTCCAGACTGGCCCTGTTTCATTGTCCAGGTCTATTTAAAAAATTATTTTAGAACCAATGGAAGGAAGACCTTTCTCTCTGTCTCTCTCTCACTGCCTATAACTCTACCTGTCAAATAAAAAAAATTATTTTAGGAAGGCCTCATAGATTTGTGAGTTTTGTGAGGTCTCCCAGGTTTTCCAAGCCATCTGCTTTAAACATGAATAATACTGTATCTTGATAGGGTTTTCTTGGCTCAGATTGTAGCCATTGCCCTAAGGTGTCCTAGTACTAACTGTTGGGTCTGCAGACTTCTAAGGAGAACCTGTTCCTTTCTGTCATGGATTGTTTGCTTTTATGCCTGCATACTTGAAAATTATTTTCTTCTGAAGGAAGATACTTTGCATAACTTTGTTGCCCTTTCTTTTTCATCTTGCTTTGGTAGCTTCTTTCCAATATTCTATGTTGTCTAATGTTGTCCTTTTTCTGAGGCTGGAGTGTTTTCTGCCTACAGACTCTGGTTTGAGAGATGGGTAGTTGGAGTTCTTTCCATTTCTCTAGAGAAGGGCAGCTGGAGGGAGTCCTGATGTCATCCACACACATTCTTTCTCAGCCTATCGGGTCTGTTTTCTCTTCTGAAATGTTGTTACATTGTATCACTATGTGCATGTGTCCTCTCAGGAAGAAAAGAGGAATTCCCATTCCTATAAGGGACATCCTCAGACCTCAGTGAGCCTCCTCATTCATTCTGAAGCACTGGCTGGAATCGTCCTCGACTTCGACGGCACTCATCTCTCCCATATTCCCCAGGCAGAGGCATTTCTGCTATTCTCAGAGAAGAGAAACTACGAGGACATCTCTTCAACTATTTCACTTGTTTATCTCTCAGTCTGTGATTATGAACAAAAATTGTTACTAACTTTGGCTTAGAGGAAGGATTAGTGTTTAGATTCCAACAGTGACTCTCAATTCTCTGCTCCCAGAAACTTGTTACTTTCATAGCTGTTAGAGTTATTGCAATAGGTCAAGCTTTGTTTCTTGTTTGGTTTTGTATTATTTTCTTTATAACTGGTTTGCATTTTTTTCACAATGTATTTTGCAAGATAGTTTTCTTCCATCCTAAGCTGAAAATCAGTATAGTATTATTTTTCTTTTTTAAAACAGAAATTGTGTTATTCTTTTTTTGATATATTTTATTTTATTATTTTGAGAGAGAGAGAGAAAGGGAGAGAGAGAGAATATATATATATATATATATATATATATAGAGAGAGAGAGAGAGAGAGAGAGAGAAAGAGAGAGAGAGAGAGAGAGAGAATCTTACCCTTTGGTTTACTTCCCAAATACCTACAACAGTGGGGCTGGGCCAAGTTGAAGCCTGGAGCTGGAAACTCAATCCACGTTTCCCATGTGGGTGGCAGAGACCTGATTACTTGAACCATCACCACTATCCATAAGTGTGCATAGGAAGCTGGAATTTGGAGTGGAGCCAGGATTTGAACCGAGGCACTCTGATACGGAAAATGAATGCAAAACGCCTTCCCCTCAGCTCCTCCCTCCACATCCCCTGCCAGAACAGGACTTCCACCTAATTCCTGAAAGTTGTTCCTATCGTCTCTGAAGATGGAATATGTTCCCTGTAGGGAAGCTGGCTAGAAGGAATAATTGCCTCTGTGAGCTACTATCAGCAAACTATGTTATTGAACACCTGCTGGCTTTGATTTACTTATTTATTTTAGCCCTTTTCATTGTCAAGAGTACTGGTATTTTTTTCATTATTTTGGTCGCCAATTACAAGTTGAATTCGAAAGAACATTCACACCTCACTGACTTCCTGGATAATTCTTATTTTTTCTTGATCTGAGGAGGTTTACAAACTGAAGAGGAAGAACATTCAGATAAGATGCTCTATGAAGGTTGTTTTTAAAACCCAGCATTGGCCGGCGCCGTGGCTCACTAGGCTAATCCTCCGCCTTGCGGCGCCGGCACCCTGGGTTCTAGTCCCGGTCAGGGTGCTGGATTCTGTCCCGGTTGCCCCTCTTCCAGGCCAGCTCTCTGCTGTGGCCAGGGAGTACAGTGGAGGATGGCCCAAGTGCTTGGGCCCTGCACCCCATGGGAGACCAGGATAAGTACCTGGCTCCTGCCATCGGATCAGCGTGGTGCGCCGGCCACAGCATGCCGGCTGTGGCAGCCATTGGAGGGAGAACCAACGGCAAAGGAAGACCTTTCTTTCTCTGTCTGTCTCTCTCTCTCTCCACTCTGCCTGTCAAAAAATAAAAAAAAAAGAAAAAAAAAACAGCATTTGAAGTTTTGAAAACACAACTAAAAAGAAAACAAAAAAGAAAGTAATTAAAATAAACTTCCCTAAAGGTGTGAAAGTGCTTTCCTTTCCAAGATGTGTTCCTGCAGGCATTCCCACTAATTTGAAAGAGAGAATTACATCAGATCAACATCTACAGATAAAGACTGCTTTCTATGTTCTACTTCCAAGAACTATTAATTGAGTAAAGTTGAAATTCTTTTTCTGTGCATACATGATATAGACGTGAGAAAATAAAAAGGATGACAATAGATTTTTCTGTTATGTCTTCACTGCGTGGAGGATGCTGTTTGGGAAACCTGCTTCACACCATGATTATGAGGATTAAATGAGCAAATATGTAGAAAGCAGATTGGTTTTCCTTTATTAAATGTTTCCTATGTCCACCAATCTTGTTGTATCATACGATGTAGGTTTTCTTGTGTGGATTTGTCCTTATTGAATGACTACTTTGAAGTTATTAGTGCCTTAAATGAGAGTTTTACAAACTCTGTTGGTTTTACGTTGAACTTTCGTCTGGTTAACATGTGATGTGGGTGTTGCTGGTGGACTGTGATGGGGCAGGCCTCAACTGCAAAGGAACACAAAGATTAAAAGAGCAATCTAGGGGCCGGCACTATGGCGCAGCGGTTTAAAGCCCTGGCCTGAAGCGCTGGCATCCCATATAGGCACCAGTTCTCTTCCAATCCAGCTCTTTGCTATGGCCTGGGAAAGCAGTAGAAGACGGGCCAAGTCCTTGGGACCCTGCACCCATGCAGGAGACCCGGAAGAAGCTCCTGGCTCCTGGCTTCAGATCGGCACAGCTCCTGTTGTTGCAGCCATCTGGGGAGTGAACCAGCGGGTGGAAGTCCTCTCTCTCTGTCTCATCTTTCTCTGTAACTCTGACTTTCAAATAAATGAAATAAATCTTAAAAAAAGAGCAATCTAAAGTGTATAAATTGTGCTTTCTCCCCTTGTGATCCTAATTTGACTGTTATTGCCTATCTCATTGCAGAAGGCTGTGCAACCACGCTATTAAACTTCGGTAGTCAGCTGGCCATGTTCAATAAAAGAAAGCCTTTTGGTTCTCAGATTTCAGGTTATCTGATGTTTCAAATTCACATTTGGAACAATGCAGGAATTTAGCTTAATATTTTCATCTATCCCTTTGGATTTTGAGAAGGAGAAAAGAGAGAAGATTTCTGGAACATTTCTGAACATTTCTGAAAGTCACACATATCAGATCCTCATAAACTTCGATAGTCTGTGCTCAAACAAAGGGAGACTGAGGAATTTCATATTCCTTCAAAGTTGGCATGCGCCTGGGTAAAGTGAGTGCTTCTCTTATTACTGGAGGAGAGAGAGTTTTGGAGTCAATGGACAATATTTTCAATACAGAAAAAATTAAAGAAAGTAAGTTTCACCCACAGTATTATCACCTAAAACATTGTCACCATTAGACTTTCATTATTTTGATACATTAAATATTTCTAAATAGAATTATACTACATATTCTGTGATATGCTGTCTTTGTTTTATTATATACTCTGAGCAATTCCTGAAATGTTTAATATCCTTTAAAATATTGTTTTGGTATTATTTATACTAGTAGGTATTGTAATGTATTTAACTGATTTCATATTTTGAGTCTCTATATATTTTTCCAAATATGTTCTGAAGACATCAATGTATATAAAAATCTCTGTAGTTGGGGCCAGCACTGTGGCATGGCGGATAAAGCCAAACCTACAGTGGCAGCATCCCATATGGGCGCTGGTTCAATGCCAGCTGCTCCATTTCCTGTCCAACTCTCTGCTATGGTCTGGGAAAACAGTAGAGGATGGCCCAAGTGCTTGGGACCCTGAACACACATAGGAAGACCTGGAGGAAGCTCCTGGCTCCTGGCTTTGAATCAGCACAGCTCCGGCCATTGCGGCCAATTAGGGAGTGAACCAGCAGATGCAAGACCTCTCTCTCTCTGCCTCTCCTTCTCTCTCTGTGTAACTCTGACTTTCAAATAAATAAATAAATCTTTAAAAAAAATCTTTGTGGTTTTCTTTAAGGTACAGTGGATATTTCAAGATTTTAAATATGTTTTTCAAAATTGCCTCTCAGAAAAGTGGTAGAATGTTATACCACACTTTGCACACATGCTTACTCCCACACTTATATCTGTGGGTACTTATTGCATCAAACTTTCCTCCTTACTAAATAGTATGAATTTTAATATAATTGCCAGTTTGATGGTTAGCAAACTGTGCCTTAGTACTGTCTTAATTTCTATTTCCTTATGAACATTGAAACTTAAAAAAAACACGACTCTAATAAGTTGTACATCTGGTTTAAATTTCCTCTATATGACATTTATCTGGTTTTCTCCTTACAAATTTAAGAAAGCTCTTTCTGTGATAAGGATACAGTTTGTCTTTAATTATATTTGAATATTTTCCCAGCTTGCAGTTAGCCTTCAGTTTTAGTAAATATTTATGAGTTGGGAAATTTGTTCTATTGCCATATTTAGAACAAATATTTATTTGTATCTAGTAATCAATCAATAAATGTTTATTTAATGAGAGATTGAAAGAGTGAACAGTTAGATTTATGACCACAATTTATTGTTCTTAATGCATACTACTAGTTCCTTCTTCCTTTAGCCAGGTTTCTCTCATTCTGAAACTTTCAGTTTTGACTTGTTTCTTGGCTGACTGGAGTTGTACTTTAGTAATACATTTGAGAAAGCATTCACGTATAGTATGCTTCAAGTCTTCATTCATCTCCAGATACATTCCATTGACTTTACCCTAGCATGTGTGTGATTGCACAGAATTCTTCATTATGGCTATTTCCTTTCAAGGCTCTGTAGACCTTCTTCCCCTGTCTTCTGGCATGTGATATGAGAGGAGCTTGGCTTTTTATTTCTTTCCAAGAAATTGTTGCTGATTTTGTTTTATCTTCCTGGGAGCTCTAAGGACTTTGTTCTCTCTTCTTGATCTTTGAAAGTAAAATCAACTCACTGTAATAGGAATGGCTGATAACTTTTCATAACTAGCTCCTGGAATCTCAGGGATTATTTAAATAAACATATTTGGAAATGTTCCCTTTGGCTCTGCCCTTAATTCTTGTATCTCTTGGGTCTGTCTGGTTTCTTCCTTGGGAACATTCGTTTGACTATTTGGGTTTGCTTTTCGTATCTACTGTGTTCTTTCTCACTATTTTTATCTCTGTCTTTTTTGCCCTTTATTTTAGGGGAGCATAAAAATGTCTGCTCTTGCATCAGAGGTTCGATTTTTCTACTCTGACAAATATGTACCTGTTTTGTAATAAAGATTTAAATTTTGCTATGACTTTTTCTTTCTCAACATTGTCTTTTTTGCCTACTCAGATCTTGCTTTGTTTTGAGTTGTAGTTTAGCTCCTGTTCTATCATCTCGTTTGCTGGCGGTATCTTCTCATTGTTTAAGGAGTTCTTATTTCAGGGAATGTATTGATCCCATAGGGCAGATGCTTCACTCTTGCTTGCTTTAGTAAATATGTTCCCAAATGTATGCTCCTTTTCATGTTGTCTTTCTCACTTAAAAATTATATAGTTCAGTATCTTTAAGGCTTAAGCTTTTTTTATTTTTTTTTTTTATTTTTTTTTTTGACAGGCAGAGTGGACAGTGAGAGAGAGAGACAGAGAGAAAGGTCTTCCTTTGCCGTTGGTTCACCCTCCAATGGCCGCCGCGGCCGGCGCGCTGCGGCCGGCGCACCGCGCTGATCCGATGGCAGGAGCCAGGAGCCAGGTGCTTTTCCTGGTCTCCCATGGGGTGCAGGGCCCAAGCACCTGGGCCATCCTCCACTGCACTCCTGGGCCACAGCAGAGAGCTGGCCTGGAAGGGGGGCAACCGGGACAGAATCCGGCGCCCTGACCGGGACTAGAACCCGGTGTGCCGGCGCCGCTAGGCGGAGGATTAGCCTAGTGAGCCGCGGCGCCGGCCAAGGCTTAAGCTTTTAAAACATTTTTGTTCCTGTTACTATTTATTCATCCTTGCACAAAGAAGTATCTGGGAGTTAGGCTTGCTATTTAACCATAACATGAAATAATGGAGGTTGGATTCTTGGATGTTTTCGTATCTCAATATTTATTTATATTTTTATTTTCCCAGAACCCTCTGTCATTTCTTTACCTGAAGACAGAATGTTATAGTCAATGTTTGTGTCACTACACCCAGATCCTTGAGACTTTTCTGTATTTCACTCTCCGTTTGACCTGGCCTCCAATCAGGTGCCAGATGTGGCCATGCAGAACCTTCCTGCCTGCTGCATCATGGAGATGAGGGTCCAGGTCAGGAAGATAATCCAGAGTTTGTTTGGGTAGGTGCTCCGGAAGATGGCGGACTCTCTACAGGGGCTACTTGGTCCTGTGGCCGCCTCACCTGCACCCACCATCTGGGGAGCTGGGGAGCTTTCTGGTATCCTGCAAGGATCATTTCTGATTGTGATGTGTTTATTTCTCAAGAGGGAATCTTGTAAGATAGTACTTGGATTTCCCTTACAACAGTTTTTCACCAATCTTCAGTTAAAGGCTGGGGTACTGTGGGTATTGTCTCAGGGCTGATACATTATTCCCTACCTGTTGTCATCTATTGGTCATTTTAGACTGGATTGGAGAGACATAATATAAGAAGAGAAGATATGTTTTCTCAGGTTTCTATCTTATGTAACAGTGCCAAGTTTGCATTAATCCCATTATTTCTCATATAATGATCATATTTCCATAGTATTTCACATTTTGGCAAAATTGGTTTTAGTGATTTTTTTTTTAACTGGGAAAGAAATCCCCTGTCACACTCTTCATATCCCCTCACACCGCTGAGGTTAGCCCTGGAGTAGAGGTGCAGGCTCCCTGGTGGGTCCTCCTGAGCTGTCAGCAGTGTCCCTACTAGGAGCTGGAGGACGCTGCCCTGCTGGTCAGTTGTGAGGATCCAGGCAGGGAACCCACAGCATCTACAGCATGGACCCTTAATGGTCCCTTCCATGTGAATCACATTTACGTGCTGTTTGTCCATTTCCCCTTTTGTCAATTATCATTAATTAATTCAACACATAGTCACTGGCAATTACATGTTAGAGGTCTTGAATCTTTTTAGGAGATGTCCTTCAACGAAAGACAAGGATTCATTTGCCCTTTGCTCACATTAGGCAGAAGATTGTTTCTGAGTAATGCAAATATCCTTTTATCTACTACATTTATAATAAAATTGTTTCCTCCTTGAAAGGATCATGGTTTGGGGCCTAAAAGACTTGAAAAGTCTGAAGGCTGTTGAAATTTTCTGTGAACTTTTGTCTGCGTGACTTCCATTTGCTTTGCATATAAAGAGAGCACCCAAGTCATAAAGTCATAATACTCAGATCCATGTTTTTCATCTCTTAATTATTTTAACATTTAACTTTTAATCCAACAGGAATTTGTTTTGCATTTTTGTGATAGATGACTCAAATGAATGCAACTTTCTAAAAAAAAATCCAGTAGTGCTGTTTACTAAATATTTCTTACCTATTTATGTGTGGCTTTTTTTATTCTTTCTTTCTTTATTACCCAAAGGATCTATCGCCTCAAAATTCAGTACATATGTAGTAGATATTTACATTTTATTTATTTATTTAGTTAGTTTTGGACAGAGTGGACAGTGAGAGAGAGAGACAGAGAGAAAGGTCTTCCTTTGCCATTGGTTCACACTCCAATGGCCGCCGTGGCCGGCGCACTGCAGCCGGTGCACCACGCTGATCCGAAGGCAGGAGCCAGGTGCTTCCTCCTGGTCTCCCATGGGGTGCAGGGCCCAAGCACTCGGGCCATCCTCCACTGCACTCCTGGGCCACAGCAGAGAGCTGGCCTGGAAGAGGGGCAACTGGGACAGAATCCGGCACCCTGACTGGGACTAGAACCTGGTGTGCCGGCGCCGCAGGGCGGAGGATTAGCCTAGTGAGCTGTGGCGCCGGCGATGTTTACATTTTATATAAACACGCATTTGTATAATATATAAGATTGTGCTATATATTATTTAGGAAAATTCCAAAAAGATTATGGAAAAGATTATAGAAATTTGAATTTATATGAACTTTTTGAAGCTCCCTCATAGATTTACATAAATGTAAATTCATGTATTTGTATATAAATTTAGTACATTGTTTCAGGTGCCAGAGATATTTAATAATCCAAATTGTATAATTAGAATAAAGAAGGAGACAGCTTACTGATGATAACTGTCACCCCAGATACCTCATCTTTGTCCCCAGGAGACTTGCTCAGGCGTGCAAGGGAGGGACAGAGAGCCAGACGGTGCCTGTGGTTCGAAGTCAATGATTCCTACAGGGGTGGAAAGCAATTACTCAGTACCAGTCCCCTGGGAGGCTCCCGACAAGGCAAGCATGTTCCCTGCATTCATCTCTACAAGGTGTAATAATTAAGCCAGCAGAATCATAGCATCCGCCTGATGGTTGTACAAAGAATCAGCATGGACCCTCTTGGCTTGTTCATCACCTGCATGTCACCTACACAGACTAGTAATTACTCAAGGAATTTATGGCATTTACACATGACAATGATTTGTGCTGCCTTACCACCTCAGAGTCCTAGAGTACAGTGGGCAGCTAAAAACCTGTTTGTAACCAGTGAATCTTAGACCTTGAGGTTTTAGGTAGTATTGGCTGACACTAGTCTTAAGAAAGATTGTAAATGGCTTCATTGAGAAGAGGATGAAGGAATGAGGACAATTCAATACATTTGTGGAAATATTTGAAATTTATGTATGTGAAGAATTCTCATTAAGCAAATAGAAAATATTTATCATGAAAAATCCATGTATAGGTTTTCAAATTTTTCCACGAAACATAAACTTATCTTTTTATTCCAGTTTTCCACAGACTTTTTGAAGTACTATAGTCTGTGCTGGATTTGGCCATCTTGATGCTTGTAGTTAGCAGTAGCTTATTCACTGCTCTGTAAATTAGAGGACTTTTCTATTTGAGGTATAACTATCTATTGTATGCCTCCCAGTGACTGGATAGAGACTGGATAGCAAAGAACCACCAGTACATTGGAAGTGTTTGGCAGATTTTAAAGTCTACATTTTAGGTCTTTCCTTCTCTATCCTTGCATTCCCATCCAGAGACCTCTGCAAACTGACATGATGCTTTGTCTACCCAGCTCCCTCTCCTTTTTGTGCTAGAAGGAAATGAGGAGTGTTCTTCTCATGAGCTAGAACTCTTGACTTGGAATGCTGACAGAGAAATAAAATTATGGAGAGGAGAAAAATTTACTATCTTAGGTTGAGCTCACTAGAAGCAGAATTTGAATTGGGATTCTCTTACAAATAATTTTTTGAAGGAGTGTCTTTAGGAAAAAGAGTGAACAAGGCAAAATAGGATAAGGCTGGAAGCTACATATAGATTGGGTGGGAGAGGAGTAGCTTCTTCCTGGCCCCACAGTGAGTATGAATTGTACTACCCAGTGGACCTACAGATAGAACAGGGGCTTGGGCTGTGATACTCCTGCCAGCTGATGGCCACCAACAGTTTCTCCCTCCTGGTGATGGGTACATAACCTTCCAGGCAACTCCAGCCTAAGGCAATACTCCTCATCAGGTCTGAGCTGTTAGTACCCAACACCTGAAGCATTTTTGGGATGGGTGCACCAGCCTAGAGAAGGGGAACTGAGTGTGGCACTAGAGTATCAACCACAGTTCCTGATTTGGCTTTTCTTCCTCTTGCCCCCTGGTAGTCTTCATTACTCTTCATTACTCTCCTTTGTAGTCATAACACTTACTACTATCTGTAAATAGCTGACATATGTTTACCGTTTATTGTCTGCCTCTTCTCTACCAGACCCCAAATGCCCTGTGTCACATCAGTATCACACCACCAATTTCTAAAACAGTGCTTGACAAATAGTAGTTTCCCACAACACTATCCACTGAAAGCAAGAGTGAATGAGTGGGGAGTGGGATGACCTAGAACCTTTGGAAATCTGCCTACACCTAACTACACTGGATGTTATCAGTGCTCCATCCAGATCACCTCAGATCCCCACTTCCCACTCCTGGGTTTCCATTCCTTAGCTTCTGTGCCACTCCTCACAAATACCCTCTGATCTTTTCTTCAAAAGGCAGCACTTGGGCCACTCCCGCAGGTGTCAGGAGCGTATGGGAGTTTCCTCTTGGACAAGTCTTGCCATTGATTGATGGGGTGTGGCTATGAAGTCTGACTCCCTTGCCACGAGATTGAAAACACAAAGTCTAATATATGAACCAGAGTTTCCTACAGAATCAGGCTGAGTCTAAAGCACTTCCTGAAACTGTGATTTGTTTGAATTCTTGCTTTCCTATTCTGTTCCTCTCCTCTGTTTCTCCTGTGAGCACTGTATTAATGTATCAGATGCTCACGTACCTGTATCTCAATGTCTGCTTTTGGGAAATTATATCTTCAACACCATCTAATAAATCCATAAGAAATATGTACATCAGGTAACTACAAAAGGCAGTGTGCAAGTATGACTGAGGCCTTTTCCACTGAAAGAATTATGCCATTTATTATAAAATACTTAGCCGATTCTTGGACACCCCTGAAGACTTTTCTAGAGAAGTAGTGTATGAGCTGGGATAATAGCTAAAATTGGTTGAGTACCCTCAGCCTGCCAAGCTCTGCTTTAAGCAATTGCCATGTGTTATGTCAGTGACTTCTCAGGCTTTACTGTGCATGAAAATCTCCTGGGGGTCTTGTTGAAATTCAGGCTTTATTTCAACGGTTCTGATAAAGGAATTTGCTACCCAAGCCCCCTGGAATGCTGATGCCGATGCTGTTTTGTCTAGACCACATTGCAAATAGCAAGGAGTTCACTCATTCATAACAGCTCTGTGAGGTACAGTCTAGTATTAATTCCTTTTTGCAAATGAGGAAAGTGAGAGGCATGGAGACATTAGACAATTTTCTCAAAGTTGCACAGTTGGCAAGAAGTGGGGCCAGCATTTGAACCAGCCAGCCTTGCTCCCAGATGTGTCAAGTGTAATGCTCTAAAGTCTCTACTGAAAAGTGAATTTATACATGAGGTCGCCCAAGCTGACAATTGAACACAGTGCATCCTCATGGTGAAACTCCAGTGAATAAATGCTCAGCACTACCCCAGGACACTGAGAGATTCGTTGGGTGAGTGTGATTCAAAGAAAGCCTGCTCCACTGTCAATTTCTCTTTCAGCCTCCCATGACTCCAAACCAGTAGGCTGCACTTTGACAGTGTTTCCTGATGCCTTAAAAGTAACTAGTGAATGAGTGCCAGTACCTAATAGGGGTGAATGACGGCAGTCATAATTTCTCAAAGATTATTTGATTGGTCTTTTGTGATATTTCAACATGTGATGTAAAACATCAGGCAACTGGAGATTTATAACCTGACTTACTTTAATTGATTTTTTGGCTTCCTTGAGTCTAATTAATTTTTACTGTGTACCTTAAAATGGTGAAGTAGGCTTCCTAAAAGCTGTTGGAAGACAACTTTATCACAGTTTATGAAAAATTAAGACTTGGCTTTATTTGATAGATAAATAGAAATTGATTTTGCTGTTGAGGTGCAGACAGAAAGGAGGAAAATTGACTCTAGAACTCAACAGGGGACCTTGTATTACTCTACTTTGGTTTGAGTTCCCTCCAAGAGGAGACTCTGCAACCAAAATTTAGTGGAAGTAGTTTTCTGAAGGAAGTGTCAGGAAGCTCTGGCAGGAATGGGTAAGTGAGAGAGGCAGGATGAAGTCTCCAAGTGATGCTTTATCAAATAAGTTACCACCCTGGGCAGCTGGGGCTCAATCCCTGCCATTCTCTGGGAGACAGTGCAGGCCTTAGAGTTATCCCAACAAAGAACAAAACAGCTGTGTATTTTTCACCAGGTCTCATCAGTAATGGTTTGAGGGCTGCTCCTGGACAGGTGTGCCATTAATCCTCAGCATTTCTGGGCAAAAGCCTAGCAGTCTCTGATGGCCAAAGACAACTCTTAATGCAACAATGGAAGTGCTTGCACTTGGAGCTGTAGGGCTGGGACGACATGGTAATGGTAAATGCCAAGTGGATGTAGACAGAGCACCTACAGCATTGGTGGCAATGTCTAAATATAAATTTGTTTTCTTTCTTTTGTATATCATTGACTCCCTACTCCACCTCCTAGATCCCAGCCTCTTGTTCCTCATCTTTCATGGAGCTGTTACCTAGACTACCTGACTTATGCCCTGACTTGTAGATATTTTATGAATGCAGTTGTCCATCTTATATGTTGTAATACAACACTCTATCCCAATTTAGAAGAATGTAAATTAAATTACATCTGTGAATTATATAAAGCTTATAGTTATTAAAGGGAATAGGCAAACTATAAAGTATTTTAGGATTTTTTGCATCAGTTTGTTCACAATGCACAATATGATGTCTTGGTTTCAAATGGATCCTCAGTAACAGACTTTTTGGTAAGAAGAAGAATACTCAGCCAAACTGAAAATTTAATAGAAGCTTCTGTGTTGCGGTAATTTTTAATGGGCTTAAAATTTAATCTTGAAGATGCAGCATTCGTGTTTAGCATTGTCAGAGGCAAAGGAGGGATAAAAAATGCATTCCAGGCCAAAGAGAAATAAATCCAGCTCCTTCCCAGAGTCTGCTGCCTTCAGGGAAGCATTACCTAGGTCTTCTGACCGGTACCGCTCCCATTGTCATGCCACTGACCAGACCCAGCTGCTCAGTGTGCACCTGGATGTCTTATTTGTTTCTGTGACAAAGAAAACAAAACAAAGACAGCGTGGTCACTGACGCTGAGCTCAAGACTCAAGAAATTATTTTCACTCCAGTTCTGTTGTCCTATCAGGAAGCTACTCGGAAAGGCCCAGGAGCAACTAGGTATTAACCTGTGTCCTTACCCATTTCCTTAGAAATCACATGAATCTGTAAGCACTGCAGGCTAGGAGGACAATTTCAAGATATATCTCTGATTTAGATTTTGATATTTGGAAATTTATGTTTATTTTGTGAGCTGTTATGTAACTCAACAACATATTTCCAGTTTAGTCTCATTATTTCCTTTCTTCTTTTTAAAGATATAACTTGCATAATTTTACTACAGATTATTCTTTTAAAAAACACAGAATGCAGTATCCTAAAAAAAATCCATAATTTACTTTTGATACTAAGTCCTACAAGTTTATTGTGCTATCATACACAAATCAAGAAATTAAAGAGACCATAAAGAGTCAGAAAGGTAGAGAGACAGACAGTTTCCATCCACTGGTTCACTTCCCCAAAATACCTGCAATAGGTAGATCTGGGCCAAGGACAAAGCTTTGAACTCAATCCAGGTCTTCCAGGTGGGTGGCAGGAACCAAACTACTTGTACCATAACCTGCTGCCTCCCATGGTCTGCATTAGCAAGAAGCAAGAATCAGGATCCAGAGGCAAGTACTGAATCCTCTGTTGTGTGAGACAGATGTCTTAAACTCTATGCCAAACACTGGTTCCTTGGTTTTGTTTTAATTAACAAAGCATCGTGCTCGCCGTCTGCCAGGCAGTATTCTTAACACTTGGCAAACAACTCATCTGGTCTTCCTAACTTTGCAATGAAATGGGTGCTGTTTTTACCCCCATTTTAAAAATCTGGAAATGAAAGCATTGGGAAGTAATCATGGTCCCATTATTATGAAAATAACATTGAGACTGGTGAAATATGTATATATATATATATATATATTTCAAAACATTTATTGCAAATAAAAAGATCAGCTTATTTTCATGTGTTTTTGAAACCCATGCGTAATGTTTTCATAATACACCTTTTTCCATAAGCTCTTTTAAGAACATTCCTATTCATTAATTTTGATTATTTAATCCTTAGATTAATCTTTCTGCCTCTGCCTCTATTCCAGGTGGCTTTGTGGATAATTTCCAATACCTCTTAAAGGGTCTCTCTGTGTTCTCTCTGAATTATTACACTGTTGCCCTGGCTCTGTTACAGTGAGGGGAAGGTTGCAGAGTTCCCACAGAAGGTAGACAAGGCCAGAAAGTCAAACATACCATTGAAAACACTTTCAAACAGTTCCACGATGCTGCTGGTGTTTCAAGTGTAACCTTCTGTAGTAAATTCTAAAAATGCTGTTTTATAACTGCAAAGATTGACTGAAGAAAGAAAAATTTTTATATCAGGCATTTTTTCCTTTTATTTAATGAGTACAAATTTCATAAGTACAACTTTAGGAATTAGTTAATCTTCCCACCATACCCACCCTCCTGCCGCCACTCCCACCCCACCTCCTCCTCACTATCCCATTCCCTGTCCATTCTCCATTAAGATTCATTTGCAATTAACTTTATACAGAGAGGACCAACTCTATGCTAATTAAAGGTTTCAACAATTTGCACACAAACACACAGAAGAAAAAACTGTTTGAGAACAAGTTTTACAGTTATTTCTCATAATACAACTTATTGAGGACAGAGATCCTGCATGCGGAGTAAGTATACAGTGACTCCTGTTGTTAATTTAACAATTAACACTCTTATGTATGAAGTCAGTGATCACCCAGCTCTTGACATGAGCTGCCATGGCTATGGAAGCCTTTTGAATCACAATCTCTGTCAGTATTTAGACAAGGCCATAAGCAAAGTGGAAGTTCTCTCCTCCCTTCAGAGAAAATTACATCCTTCTTTGATGGCCACTTCTTTCCACTGGGGTCTGTGGCTTGTCCTGAAAAGTCACACCGTCTGGGAGATCAGGGCGACAGTGTCCTTCCTACAAGGAACACCAGAGACAAGCTTTGGCCAACATGTCAGACTTTATTCACAGTCATGTACTCTTTTTAAAGGGCAGGTAGAAGGGGCATAACTAACTCAGGGGAACACCAACCATAGGACAGAATGGACATTGGCGCCAATATGCCTCTCCAATCAGCTTGAAGGTAGCTTTCTAGGTGGGCCTGGCCACACCCAGGAGCAGTTTACCTGATTGGCAGAAAGCGGAGGTGGGGAGAAATGTGCCTGGGCTCAGGCTGCTAGGATTGCCCACAAGGGTTTCACTCACAGAGAGCTTTCATGTAGGATAATATTTTTTTTTTTTTTTTTTTTTGCCATAGTGTCTTGGCTTTCCATGCCTATATCAGGCAACTTTTAAGAAAAACATCAGGCCGGCGCCGCGGCTCATTAGGCTAATCCTCTGCCTTGCGGCGCCGGCACACCGGGTTCTAGTCCTGGTCGGGGCGCTGGATTCTGTCCCGGTTGCCCCTCTTCCAGGCCAGCTCTCTGCTGTGGCCCAGGAGTACAGTGGAGGACGGCCCGAGTGCTTGGGCCCTGCACCCCATGGGAGACCAGGAGAAGCACCTGGCTCCTGGCTTCGGATCAGCGTGGTGCGCCGGCCGCAGCGGCCATTGGAGGGTGAACCAACGGCAATGGAAGACCTTTCTCTCTGTCTCTCTCTCTCACTGTCCACTCTGCCTGTTACAAAAAAAAAAAAAAAAAAAAAAAAAAAAAAAAAAAAAGGCATCAAATCTCTAGTGGAGAAATGAATACTGGGTGAATGAATCAAAAGGTTTTTGCTTCCCTGCAAAATTGATTCCTTTCCATTTCACATCAAGCTTCTTTAATTTTTAAAGCTTGGTACTAGGTTTACATATTACCCTGGGAATGTTTGCTATAGCAGTTGTACTTTTTGAAGAAATACAGACTAAGGGTTAAGAAAAGGGGCTCAAGAAATAGAAAACCTGATTTTGACTCTCAGCTTATTCTTGAATATTTTTTGAATTTCTTGAATTTTAGATAAATTCCTTTGAACCTCAGTTTTCTCATCTGTAAAATAGGCACACTAATCTGTACCCATGTTATAGGATCAATGTGATGATTAATTCCCAAGAAGGTCCTTGAAGGGTGCCTAACCCTTAGTAAGGATGTTCTGAATGTGAGATATTCCTAGAGTCTAACACAGCATATAATATTATCCTGAATAATACTACCATTACCAATGGGCCTAAAAAGGCTCTGGTTCCATTACTTCCAAGTTTGTCACCTTAATTAAATTACTCAACCTCCTAGAGCTCAATATTCTCAACTTCAAAGTGAGGTCAATATTACTTTTCTCATAACATGACTATAGACTATGTGCAAAACTCCTAGAACAATGTAAGTGATTTTTGTCTTATCACTTCTCAATCTGAGAACCACATACATAGTAGGTGCGTAAAAGTGTTGAATACATGTGTGAGTTGTCTATCCATAGCCACAGTATGGAAGGACTTTTTACGTTAAAGTGGCATCTTTTGCTAATACTGTAGTTCCAAAGATACGTTATTTGTTCACATTGTGAATCAGTGTTGTATGTGGTCACATTCATTAATGCCACCATTGATATCGTCAGAAAAGTTTGTAAGTATTGAGAAGATGTCAGGGTCATAGTGGTGGATGCAGGTTTTCCAAAATTCTAATTTTTTTGGAAGTTTGTATTTTATCATTGGTGACAAATACTGTCATTCATTTACCTAGAAGTGACAGACTCACTTTATTCATTTTCAAGAGAATGACACATACCTAAGTCTGAATAACCCTAGTTTGCTTATCAGTGATTCTTTCAAGCAAAAAATGGTGTTACATGGGGAGAATGACTGGCTCAATTTAAAACTAAATCCTGTAAGTGCTCCAGTGTACAGCAGAAGTGTTTTGTGCACACCTCCCACTCTGCCACACAGAATATTAAAAAAGCAACTTTTTTAAGAGTCAAGATTTAATAAATCTGAAATTTTTACTGCTTTAAGAATGATGCTCTTAAGTGCATTCTTTAACAGCCAATGTGAGACAGTGAATAATGCAATGGCATGGAGTGCACCAGTGGTCTGCTGCTTTTGTCTAGATTTGTGTGAAGATACCAGCAGTTTTATCCAACACTGCTTTTGTACAAAGTGCAAATGTTATCACAGTGACAAAGGCGAGAAGGTCTTAGTATTACTATGACATCATTTTGATCTCTGGGCCATTTTGAAAATATCCTGGGGGAAACTCTGTGATCTACAGGCCGTGTTTTGAGAATGCATGACCCAAAGAAACACTCTGTAGCTAAGGCAGGACTCTTCTTAATGAATGAAGGTGGAAAGGGCGTCCAGGGGCAGGAAGAAAATGGATGAATGCCATTGCAGAAAAAGGTCTGACTAGAGGAGAGTAGGTTTGATCTAGAAGAGAGTAGTTCCATTTGAGGGCATGAAACACTAGTGGATATCCTATGAGTCACTCAAATTCGGGTATCTTGAGCAAGAAAAGTTTTTCACTGCATCTCCCTTGTGCTGGGGACAGTAGAACTTTCTGGTTCAAGCTTTTTTTGTATTTTGAATTCATTTTCATAGTGAAATTGTAAGCTGCATTAGAGGGTGGCCTAAATTATATATTCAGAAACAATACTTTAGGAACTTCACACAGTGCAAGACATTGACAAAATAACAGTTTTGAACAATGACAATCTCCTTCCTACAATGACATATTTTTCTTCCACCCTTTAACCCTGGCCAAACTGACATAACACAGTCATTCTATCGTTCATCATCAATGTGGGAAATGTAAATTGACACCACAGCAGGACGTTGTATACCCAATAGACTGCTAAAATTATAAAAGTCTGACAATACCAAGAGATGAAGATGATGTAGGCTATCAAAAGCTCTGGACTCTGCCTGGTGGGAAATAAAGTCAACACCACCATTTAGGCAACAGTTTCATCCTGTTCTGTAAAATTAAACATTATTATACTCCCTATAATCCAGAATGTCCACTTTTAGGGATACACCTGACCAAATATCTATTATAGCTTCACCAAGAGAATTGCACAAGCAGGTCGATAGAATGTTTGTAATGGTAAAAAGAGGATGAGTGGAAGGGACGCAAAGGGACTAACAGTAGGAAAGTAAATAGTGACATAGTACAACACAGGAATCCTGTACTGCATTGAAAATGAATGAATTGCTGTATGCAACAGCATCTTTTTTTTTTAAGATTTATTTATTTATTTGAAAGAGTTACACAGAGAGAGGAGAGGCAGAGAGAGAGAAAAGAGAGAGAGAGAGGTCTTCCATCTGATGGTTCACTGCCCAGATGGCCACAATGGCTGGAGCTGTGCCGATCTGAAGCCAGGAGCCAGGAGCTTCTTCCAGGTCTCCCATGTGGGTGCAGGGGCCTGAGGACTTGGGCCATCTTCTACTGCTTTCCCAGGCCATAGCAGAGAGCTGGATTGGAAGAGGAGCAGCCAGGACTAGAACTGGTGACCAGGTGGGATGCTGGCGCTTCAGGCCAGGGCGTTAACCCACTGCGTCACAGTGCCGGCCCCAAAGCATCTTGAAATATTAGGAATTCAAGGTTAAAAGAAACAAGAAAACTTCAGAAATACAACATATAATTTGATATGTTATTATAAAGGTTAAAGCAGATATGTTAAATATACTACTGAAGATTTATTTGTTGTGACAAAGATACTAAAATGAGATGTTAATGGGAGTATTAGGGTGAGGGGTATATGGGAAATCTGTGTTACTACCTCACAATTTTTTTTCTTTTTTTTTAACGTTTATTTAATGAATATAAATTTCCAAAGTACAGAATATTGATTACAATGGCTTCCCCCCCATAACTTCCCTCCAACCCACAACCCTCCCCTTATCCACTCCCTCTCCCCTTCCTTTCATATCAAGATTCATTTTCGATTCTCTTTATATACAGAAGATCAGTTGAGCATACATTAAGTAAAGATTTCAACAGTTTGCTCCCACACAGAAACATAAAGTGAAAAATACTGTTTGAGTACTAGTTATAGCATTAGATCTCAATGTACAGCACACTAAGGACAAAGATCCTACATGAGGAGTAAGTGCACAGTGACTCCTGTTGTTGACTTAACAAATTGACACTCTTGTTTATGGCATCAGTAATCACCCGAGGCTCTTGTCATGAGTTGCCAAGGCTATGGAAGCCCCCTGAGTTCACTGACTCTGATCATTTTTAGACAAGGCCATGGTCAAAGTGGAAGTTCTCTCCTCCCTTCAGAGAAAGGTACCTCCTTCTTTGATGACCCGTTCTTTCCACTGGGATCTCACTCGTAGAGATATTTCATTTAGGTTTTTTTTTTCCCCCAGAGTGTCTTGGCTTTCCATGCCTGAAATACTCTCATGGGCATTTCAGCCGGATCCGCATGCCTTAAGGGCTGATTATGAGGCCAGAATGCAGTTAGGACATTTGCCATTCTATGGGTCTGCTGTGTATCTCACTTCCCATGTTGGATCATTCTCTCCCTTTTTTATTCTATCAGCTAGTATTTGCAGACACTATTCTTGTTTATGTGATCCCTTTGGTTCTTAGTCCTATCATTACGATCAATTGTGAACAGAAATTGATCACTGGGACTAGTGAGATGGCATTGGTACATGCCACCTTGATGGGATTGAATTGGAATGCCCTGGTATGTTTCTAACTCTACTGTTTGAGGTAAGTCAGCTTGAGCATGTCCCGAATTGCACATCTCTTCCCTCTCTTATTCCCACTCTTATATTTAACAGCGATCACTTTTCAGTTAAGTTTCAGCACTTAAGAAGAATTGTGTATTGATTACAGTATTCAACCAAAAGTATTAAGTAGAACAAACAAAAAAAAATACTAAGAGGGATAACATATTAAGCTGCTCATCAACAGTCAGGGTGAGGGCTGATCAAGTCACCGTTTCTCATAGTGTTCATTTCACTTTAACAGGTTTCCTTTTTGGTGCTCAGTTAGTTGTCACCTATCAAGGAGAACAAGTGGTATTTGTCCCTTTAGGATTGGCTTATTACACTCAGCATAATGTTTTCCAAATTTCTAACAGGGATCACTTTTCAGTTAAAATTTAAATGCCTAAGAATAATTGTGTGTTAATTAAAGAGTTCAACCAATGGTACTAAAACAAAAAAAAAATACTAAAATGGATAAAGTATTACATTGTACATCAACCGTCAGGACAAGAGCTGACTGTTTCTCATAGTGTCCATTTCACTTCAACAAGTTTCCCCTTTGGTGAATTTAAATCTATTTTGAAACAAAATGTTAAAAATAAAAAATACTATTAATGGGTATATACTATTTTATAAACTATAAGAAATAAATGTACAATCAACCCAGAATTTAAGACAATGTTTTTTCCTGTTAGGTGTGTAGACAAAAAGATGTGTTAGGCCAACATAATGTGTTCTTTTAAATTGTGGAGGAGTGGGTAAATAGATTTTCTAAACTATAATGATATACACAAATATATGATATGCACATTTTATGCATTATTGCATTATAACAAAAGCAATATTAAAATTTGATAGAAAATTTTTTCTTTTTAAATCTTTACCTCAAGACATAGTAACCTTTATTTTCTATATGTGTTGCAAGTAAGTGCTTATCTGCATGTCTTCTGACAAGTTATGAGAGCTTCAAGGGTTAAAACTTCTATAGTCAAGTTTACATCTTACCTTAAAAATAAATTTCTAGGCCATCTTATGCAGCAAATAAATCCGTTTCTAATCAAAATGAATTAATTAAAATGAAAGGATAGCGTCTGCTCTGTGGATTGATTTATAACCAAGATAATTCATTGATATTCATTTACATTTTTCATCTAAGGACATTACCTATCATGTGTTGTTTGGTCAAGATACCTATTTCTTTATAAAATCTTCAAATGTTTTTTGTATATTTTGACGTAAGTATTGTGGTGATTTATTTTACACAAATATACACACAAGGGGGAAATCTCTTAAAAATTGTTTATTTATTTGAGAGAACTCTCATCTGCTAGTTTACTCCCCCTGTGCATGCAATAGCAGAAGTTGGCTGGGATCAAAGCCAGGGTTCCTGAGCGCAATCCTGGTTTCCCACATGGCTGACTGAGACCCAGTTAGTTGAGCCATCACTGTTGCCTCCTAGGGTCTGCATTAGCAGGAATCTGGAATCAAGAGTTTAGGCCAGTCGTTGAACCCAGGCACTCTGATATGGGACGTGGCCTTCTTAATCAAGCACTAAGTTTAATACATGCTCCCTCTAATGCTGTTTTGTACTTGGTGAAACTGCTGTTCAACCTAATAGGGCAATGAATATACCTCTCTCTCCCTGTCTCATTTTTCTGTAAGATACTTACTGAACCAATTTTCATTAAGGGTGTTTGGTAAGCTTGCCTCAACCAAATAATACAAGAGATTGACAACTATACTGAGTCCTAACAATTATTCTCACGTTGAGACCAGATGTCAGAACAATGTTAGTTTTAAGAACAAATATGTGGTATCCTGTCAATAATTAGACATTGAAGATGTCAACTGAATTATATCATGAAGCTTTGGTATAGGCTCATGTGAGAAACTTGAAAGTCTCTTTAGTACAATGTTATGTTTTAATAATGATAATGGTGATGGTAATGATGATGATGAAGATGATGATGAAGTGTATATGTAGCCATCTAACCTCCAAAATAATTTGAAGTCAGTTCCCATAGCCTAGACTGAGTGTGCTTTTTAGGATATCATACAAGTTATAAGAGTACATTGCCAAGCTGTGTCCTGTGTCTTTTAAGCTTTTTTGTTTAAGATTTATTTATTTATTTGAAAGTCAGAGTTAGAGAGAGGGAGAGACTGGGAGAGAGAGAGAGAGATATTCCATCTCTTTTTTTTTTTTAACTTTTATTTAATGAATATAAATTTCCAAAGTACAGCTTATGGATTACAATGGCTTCCCCCCCCCGCCCCATAACATCCCTCCCACCCGCAACCCTCCCCTTTCCCACTCCTTCTCCCCTTCCATTCACATCATGATTCATTTTTAATTCTCTTTATATACAGGAGATCAGTTTAGCATACATTAAGTAAAGATAAGATCTTCCATCTCGGTTCACTCCTCAGATGGCTGCAATGGAAGGGGCTGGGCCAGGGTAAAGCCAGGAGCCAGGAGCTCCATCAGGGTCTCCCATGTGGGTAGCAGGGGCCCGAACATCTAGGTCATGTTCCACTGCTTTTCTCGGGCCATTAGCAAGGAGATGGGTCAGAAGTAAAGCGACCAGGACATGAACTGGCACCCATATGGGGTTCTGGCTTCACAGGCGGCAGCATTACATGCCATGCCACAGTGGTGGCCCTCTTAAGCTTTAATACAGGGAAGAATTGCAGGAGCAAGCATGTGCTCAACAAGAAGTGACAGCTCTCTATGCTTTGTCTAGCTCAGGCTGCAGCACTGGGTGATAAGCCTAGAAAATATCTTTCAGGTCCCTTTCCCATTAACTTTGCAGTTGCAAACAGGTGTCTTGAAGTTAGGAAGAAAGGTAATCTGAGAAGAAAGAAGGTACAGAGGAGGGAACATGTACACTGTCATTTCCTATTGAGTTAGGTCTCCTTTGCCTTGCATTTCTTTCTCTAGGTGTTCTGTTAATTTGGTAATAGCTGTGCCTGGTTTTAATCAATCCACCTCCCTCTGGCATGATAAGGTGTAAATGTAGATCTCTGGACTCAGAAGGGATATCTTATAAAGCGGAGTAGGTCTCAAGAAAACTTATGAACATGCATGATAGCTTTTCATATGCTTTTGTTTATTCAGCTATTACTTCCATATGATGAAATTATCATTTTTTGTGTAACCATTTATATGGAACATGAGTGCTTAAAATTCACTTTTGATAGAAAATAATTTCACTCAGATATAGCCTAAACTATTATTGTATCTTCTTTTCCCTTGTTTTGAAAGAAATCAGATTATAATAGACATGCATATTTATGTATGAGTGTTATATACATACACTATACACACACCTGAAGGTGTTTGAAAAAGATTATGTACAAATGGAAGTAAATGCCAACATATTTTGGTGCAAAAACATTGAAATCCATGTATTTGAGAATCTTAAAAAAATTCATGTAAGTGTATATGATGAAAAAATAGGCATGGACTTTTCACCAAAATAAATTTATATTTTAATTCCATTTCCACACACTTTTTGAAGTAAACTCATAGGCACCAATATACATGTATACCCATATGTGTGCATGTTTATATCTGTACATCTGTACATATATATATATATGCATGTACCTGTATGTGTGTGCATAAGTATAAAATCAACGATGAGATGGCCTTGCTGTGCAGTGGTATCATTTGAGTTTGTTCTCTATATTGAAATCTGTCAACCTTTCCACCTTTCTGAAGGAAAGATTAATTTACAGACTAAAACAGGGCATTTGCCATTTTGATAGTAATAATTTTCAGTAACCAGAGATTAGTTGAATACATTGGTGTCCAAAATATTCAGTAAAGTAATATAGGAAAAGCCACTAAACAACATGGCCTCTTTAATTGTTTGTTGGTAAAAATTCTGAATGAGAATTGGAGAAAATGGGGAAAGGCAATTGAAAGCCAAGTAAGAATTATAACCACAGAAGGGTAGCTGAGAGTGGATCCTATTGATTGGCAAAAGAAAGCTTCTTGGAGCCGGCGCCGTGGCTCAATAGGCTAATCCTCCACCTTGCGGCGCCGGCACACCGGGTTCTAGTCCCGGTTGGGGCGCCGGATTCTGTCCCGGTTGCCCCTCTTCCAGGCCAGCTCTCTGCTGTGGCCAGGGAGTGCAGTGGAGGATGGCCCAGGTGCTTGGGCCCTGCACCCCATGGGAGACCAGGAAAAGCACCTGGATCCTGGCTCCCGCCATCGGATCAGCGCGGTGCGCCGGCTGCAGCGGCGGCCATTGGAGGGTGATCCAACGGCAAAGGAAGACCTTTCTCTCTGTCTCTCTCTCTCACTGTCCACTCTGCCTGTAAAAAAAAAAAAAAAAAAAAAAAAAAAAAAAAAGAAAGCTTCTTGGGATTCTAAGGATGTTGGTATCATTAATGCACAACCACTGTGGGGGATTTTAAGAGGTGAGGAATAGACACCAACGTTAGAAATAAAAGCAAAGGCATGTTTCAGGAAGGCTTGTGGCAGTTTTATCAGGAAAAGAGCTATTGATTTCAGTGAATTCTTCCTGCATAATGTGCAGCCCCTTTGAGGGGACACCTTCAATCCTACACTTGATCTTAGCCAAAAGGCCGAGAAGCGATGACACCTTCAATCCTAACCCTTAGCATTCATTTGATGTCTTATTAAGTTTGTTACCAAAAACTTCACTGGATCATTTTGCTTCTTACTTGTTATTTAAATAACATTCCCACCAAATGCTTGTGTTCCATAATGAGATGAAGCAAGAACTAGAATCAATCTTCTAAAATTCAAAATCCAGTATCATATATAGAGTTGACATTATCACTTTAAGAGTCTTTGTGACTATAGGTGCTGACAGAAACATACGCATACACACACTCACATACACACATTTTGCATTCTTGGTTCTTAAGCAGTACATTATTTTAAGAAACATAACCTGGATCATATTTTTAAAATACTTTAAGGGCAGCTTACTGAAAACATCGCTATTCACAGACTGAAGAAAGTATTCCATTTATACATGGAATCTGGGTGTTTTCCCCATCAACACAGAGTGATCCATGTTGGGATACTGGTACATTATTCATTTGATGATTTAAATATTGTTTCACTTTTGGTTTTTATAGTTTGTATAATATTTATTTTTGCTCTGAGAAATAAGTAATAGCATGTAAAACTATCCCTTCTTTAAGTTTCAGAAGTATTTATCTGGTACTTCTTGTATTCAAAGTGTTGATGCATTCCAAACAAGAAAGGAATTTAAATGCAGTGGAGCTTCCAAAACATAGCCAAACAGGTGTGTGGGGCATGTGTTATGCCAATGGGAAAAGCTGTCTAGGGTACCAGTTTAACTATAAACATGTTCATTAAGATTACACAGCTGGGTAGATGGATGGATGGATGGATAGATAAGAAAGACAGACAGACTAGATCACTCATTAGTCATTTATTATTCACTCAAGAAGCAGAAAAATGGTGACTGCAAGGCTTTTTGAGATCCCCTTCAGGGAAACCCCCACTCATTATACAGCTTCCCTTCAGCTGCTGCATGTCGTTTCTGATGGAAATCAATTTTAAGGCTTAGACTTAATAATCTGACCAAGAAGTAAATGTCAATAGAAGCGAAGCTCCCTAATAACTGTACCTTTAAACAATATTTTGAAATTTTTGTTTGTTTTTGCTTTTGATGAAGTCTCAATAAAAACCTGCATTTCATTATGGGCCTCAGCACACAAATACAAACTCTGGCATACACAGACACAGGATCTTTTAGACCCAGGTCCTCTCCCATTCACAATCAACGTTCTTGCTCATGGTTATGTCATTCAATCTCACAGATGGAAATATACCTGCTCTCCTCTCCCAAATACACATCATATATTCTTCCACACGTTCCTTTCGAATCCAAGTCTGCTCTCTGATGCATTAGCATTTTAGTTTCCATAAAACCCCAGAACTGTTCCTCAACCTCCTTCTTTTTAAATAAAATTCAGAACTATCTATGTAATTGCTCAAACGGAGTGCCTGAGAGTCATCTTTGGGTATCTGTTAGACTTTCATCTCCTATCTAATCTATCACCATGTTCTTTTGACTTTGTACCTGAGGTAAAATGATGCCAGAATGTTCCTGAGAGAGCCCCCGTCCTTTGCTCTACAGATATCTGCCGTTACACATCCCGTCATGTTTTCCACACACTGGACAAATGCAGCTCCCTGCTGCTGCTGCTGGATCCAGACCCCATCTCTCTTCTGCTCATGCTGTGTTCACCATCTGGAATACCTTCCTCCACTTTGCCTTTCAGTCAAGGGTCTACCCAACATCTAGGCACTGAATCTTAAATTTTAAAAGTGCGTGCTGCAGTAGATATTCTTTGAAGGATTATTGTCAAAGAACTGGAGTAGTTCCTTGAGATTGCAGTCTTCCAGAACACGAGCAGTATTTACGTCATCTCCAAGAGCTGGAATTTGGTGCTCAGCAGTGTCACACTACCTGGATTCTAATCCTGGCCCCTCCGTCTGCTGTCTAAACTTGAACAAATCACTTAAGCTTTTTGTCTCAAGTGCTTCATAACTGTAATAGAATTCATATTAGCAACTATATTCTAGGGTTATTGGGAAGAGTAAAAGCGTAAGTAAATGTGATATACCTCGAATAATAGTGCTTGATGTCCACAAGAACTCAGTTCATGTAATTTTCAAAAAGTGGTTTCATTATATGTGAATGTTTATTCTTTTTCTTGCTGCAGTTGCTGAAAGTGGAAGGGTTAGATTCTTTTTTTATTCTCTGCAACCTTTAACCTAGAACTTTGGCTTGGATTTAAACAATTGGTGACTTGTCAAGAAAACTAATGACAGTTCTTAAAGTAATTTCTTTGATAGTAGAACACATGCCAATTCTGTAATTTGGAGAACAACTCCATTCTTATCAGAGCATCTGCAGATTTCATAACTGCTACTCAAGACCCTGGCAGCTTGATATGGCCCAAATAGTGGCCAGTTAAAATCAGCTATGAGTCCAATTTAAACAGTCTCACTTGAGCCAAAATTAGCCTTTTGATTATACTTTACCTAATGTCAGGAGTCCGTGTTGTGCTTTAGCTATTTAAAACTTTGGCTTTCAATTAGAAATTTAATAGCAAGGTATCAACATCTTCTCATCGCATGCTCAGAATGTAAGTATCTAACATTCTCCTACTTAGATTAAAATTTGAAGATGATGACAAATAATCTTGGTATAACAAGATTAAAGATGAAATAGATAAAGTTGTAACAGATTACATCAGCTGTACCCACTGCTAGGCCATGAGGTAGGGATCAGTTTTAAAGCTTAGTGAACTTGTAAAAAGTAGTAGTTTCTACCAGGAGGCTAAAGATCAGTGAGGAGTAGCGTTTCCTTGTAAAGGCAGATTGATTGCATGTGAGATAGCCTGTGTGTGTCCGTGAAATAGATGGTCTGCGCTCAGGCACAGCTCTTGAAAACCTGAGAAGAGTGTCTGGGATGAATGAAGTTTTCCTTTGCCCTCCTTGTTATTTTACTCTGTGTATAGATCTGGGGTTTCAAAGTCAAGGTCATGATTTTATCTTCTTAGTTGTTTAGTCTCTGGGTCCCCTTTGCCTTTAGAGAAAGGATTGCGGCTAGTTCTTTAACACTTCCAGAAGAGCTATACTCACCCTCCTGTGTATATAGAACCTAGAAGAATGCTACAAAGATAAATACAGGCTTTTTATAAAGTGTTGTGAGTGAGAAACAAAAGAAATTCATGGGTAATAAATCATTAATTTCTGTTAAACAGAGAAGTCATTAACTGGAATAGTGCATTCTAGTTAAGTGACTTCTTACAGCCTTTCTTATGCATTGCACATTGCTTCTTTCGTAAAAGGCCTAAAGAAGCATTACATAAAGAGAGTAATCTGAAAATCTCCAAACAGTGAAAATGCTAGTTTTTCCCCTTCAAATTTGTCTTTTATGTCCAGTCCTAGGTACACTTTCTTTCCTTGGTAGAATCAGCCGGAACTTCCAGGTAGCTGAAATCCACCCCGTGCATTGATGCAGAGAGCATTTATAGCACATTGTTCAGGACAGAATAGCGGATAACTACAGGGGGCTCTGCAAATGTGTCTCATCGAGTCCCAAATTGGAGACATGCTTTTGTCATTTCAAAGTTTCAGCAGTAGGGTCTGGGATTCAAAGCAAATACCACCTCCTACTGAACACAAGCCTTAATTAATTTCCAGCAGGAGATGAGCGGTTGCCAATAAGCCATGAATTAAAATGGAACAGTGCACCAAAAGCCAGGTTCTCATCTCAAATGAATAACATTTCTTGCTGTTTTCTTGAAAGATCATCTCAGAACGAAAGGTGAGCAGGCTCCCATGACAGCTCTCTGTAAGGGCGTGAACTGAACAAATAAGCACAATGCAGTGAGTCCTGACCCAGTGGGAAATGGGGATCAAATCTGTTAGACTCGAAAGCATTTTATCAGTGTCCCCATCACATAACATGCAATGTATATGGAGAATCTGTTCACTTACCTGCCCTTTTTTATTTCTCATGTTGTCATTAAATCCTGGTCTTGGGAGGGCACTTAAAAGTCTGCTGTTCCTGTTGTCCAGTCAATGCTTGTGATGCGTTGGGGGGCTACATCTGCCAGCAGTGTGTCCAGGTGCTGCTTGAACTCCTCTGGTGGCTGGAGACTCACTCCCTGCTGAAGCAATCTATTTCATCTCTTCACAGCTCAGTCGGTTTCCATTTCGTCTCAAAATTGAGCAAAAACAATATCCCGCTGCCTTGTTCCATTGAGGCCAGTTTATTCCTGAGGGCCAAACACAATGAATCAAAACTCTTGTGCTTGATAGCTTTTTGATAAAAGGGGAAGACAGCTCTCACTCTTCTGTGGTCAAAACATCTCTGAACCTTCCAAACATTCTTCGATGGGCATGATTTGTGCGCGTGTGCCCTTGCTGTTGTGTGATAGTTATAATTGAAACAACGAATGGCTAATAGTTATGCCCTGGGGCATGCGATGCTCTAAGTGCTCACATAATACAACAGCTTGGGAACTTGTTACTAGGATTATCCCATTTTACAGGCAAATGATTCGTAGAGAAGTTAAGTAACTTGCCCACCAGGATCTGAAGCCAAAGCTCACTTTGCGAATCACAATATTCTAGTGCTTCTCATGTCTTTCTTTGTCTGTTTCAACCATGCTCACCCTGAAGAAAGCGCTGTTCCTGATTTCTCATGGGCATCTGACATTCCTGACATCTGTGCACTGAATATACATATGCTAGGAATTTTAGATATGTTGTCCTATTATCAGCCCTATTTTCTTTGTGAGGAATGGGCTCCAAGAATTTAATGATAATGGTAAGCAGTAGAAGCAGGACTTGAACTCTGGTACTTGTGGGTCAAGTCTATGTCATATCCCTTCCAGCAACTCATCCAGAAGTCTGTTATTAGATGAGGGTCTTGCAGTCCTCACCACCTGTGGTGAATGAATGAACTGATTTCCTGGGAAGCAGAACCTTGCTGGCTATTTCTAGTGCCCTCTAGTGGTGCGAGAGTGAGGATGAGGTGAGTTCTTAGTGGTTTGACTTCAGGCATTCAGAGGCCAAATGCCCACATTTAGCTCCCTGAAACTCCAAAAGCCTTGCTATTTCCATCTCCTCCTCATCCCTCATCACACATTTGGTGCAGGATATGAGAGTCAACCCTTAGCACATGTTAAAATTATATACCGGAATGTTCATTTTTATGCCAGTGCAGCAATTTGCTTTAATTTTTCAGTGATGCTTGCAAAGAAGAGAGAGTCTGAGAGTAGAGCAATTGAGTTGTGGCCGGCTAACATAAACTGAGTCCATGCGTGTGTGGCACTGGCATGATCGGGTGTGGCAGCAGCAAGGGTGGGCTGGGGTGCCACCTGGAATGAGCTCTAGGAGCCTACATGAGGTGCTGTTTATTTCTTGCCTTGTCTTCTGATGAGACTTTTTAAGGATTTATTAGGATTAGCATGTTCTTCATTAAAGTTTAAAACACTCTCAGAGGATGTTAAGCTAGTGGACAATCCTCATTATAGAATGAATTGCTTCATTGAGTTGTCCTTTGCAGAGATTGACTTCAGAGAATGAGTGATTTGTTGGAAAATGAGAAGCAAAAAAAGACTGAATAATCAAAGGCTCAGTGTCTCCGACAAGTCTTCTCTCTACTCTTTGCTTTCCATCTAAGGTGGACTTATTATGACTGGGAGGCCCCAGTGAGACTCTTGGAGGAGATATTTAGAGGGAATACCCCCAGAAATACCATCTGTATTCACAATCATATCAAAAACTGGAATCTTAACTCAAGTAAAATGTAAGAACTTGTTACTTTTTCATCAAATTTATTCAAGTTTAGGATTGACCCTAGCTCTGATTCTCACCTGGGATTGCTGTGTTGTCTTTACATCTATAAAGCAGGCTGATTGTACTTAGTCTGTCTTAAAATTTAAGTGAGATAATAATGCCTACAATATGAACAACCTAATACTGACACATGATAGATGCTCAATAAAATGTGATTACAATTACTGTTATTTTGATATTAGGTTATGGATTTATTGAAGTCTTCTCTTTTTATTCCTACTCAATTTTCTTTCCAATTTCATATGTGAAAAGTTTAAGAAAGCATTGAATAATATTTTTAAAAAAATACTGAATTTGGAACCCCTAAATCTTTAAAACTCAAACCATAAAATGTTACCATCATTGAAGAAGTGCTGCTTCAACTTACCAAATTGCCAAGAATTAAACTAGAACTGAGAACATTCTTAACTAGGCAGTTTGGAGTTTTCTGACACATCTTTATTTCTTCAACTCATTTGCAAATACTTATCTCTGATTTAAATCATTCAAATGACTTCAGAAACACAATGGAAGCAGAGCAGAACTAAGTGTTTCCAACTGTCAGGTCTGGTGAGAGATAATGTAAAATGGGACATTTAGCTGGCATCCTGCATGGTCTCTAAATAGAATTAGCAAAAGCATCCACATTTCAAGGGCTAAAAATAATGTTTCTTGTAGAGGCAGCTTGTCTAGAGACCTAAGAGTGGGGCTGGATGGGTGGGTATGGGTGCCTGTGGGTATATACAGTATTTTGAGAGGGTCAGTTCAAGGGCTCTGGGTCTTTAGATTTAACTTTAATTGGTTCTATAAATGTAAAGCAGGAGTGACTTTCCTTTTGTCTCTGGTGTCAGATTCAAATGAATTATGAGCACTGAATCTGCAGAGGTGAAACAGTTTGGAGAATTAAATAATGCATTGGTTTACTACAGATTATCAGTTGGAATAGTTTGCAGAAGACCTGACTTCTACTGTTTAGTGTTTAGACTGTATTTCAATGTTAATGAGGTTTTGAATTTTTGTTTTATGTGCCTCTTTTTTTGGAGGGCCCAGCAGTTCCTCCATACAATCCCATTAATGCACAATTATGTTGTTTGTTAAGAACACAAGTACTTGACTCATGTTGGTTTACTTCTTTTCTAGAGCTACTTTTTGTTGGTATTAGAAGAGGCTTTAAATATCAAGTCGATTAATCTAGAACTTTTTTACTTGACTTGTACAGCAAAATGTGGTGCAACTTTATCCAAAAGATATTCGTTCAGTGATAGGACAGTTTTTCATGGCCAGAAATTTAAAGCACCCAGCCTGGGAAGAGCTCACTCAAATTCTTTCTGAGCAAAACACTAGCAATTAATTTATTATTTAGTAAACACATGCAGCACTTACCATCTACCAGGTGATTTATATTCTTTGCAAATATTAATTTAGTCCTCTTAATGACTTTATGATTAAAGTACTATAAATACCCCTTATTTTATAGATGAGAAAACTGAAATACAGAGAGGTTGTATAGCTTGCCTACAATCACATAGCTAGTAAGTGGAGAAGGTGGGATTTGAACCCAGATAGTGTCCAGGAACCTAAATATGTGCTCCAATGGTCCTTTTCAGTCATGCTTCCTAATTAAGTGTAATAATTGAAAAGAATGACAATAAAGTCTGCCAATATTAGCATTATACTTCTTTTACCTTTAAAGTGTTATTCATTTTGAATACCAGAGAGCCATAGATTATTTTTTTCAATATTTTTAAAAAAACCTCAAAGTTAGTGATTTAAAGTTAAAGTCCAAATAGAACTTAAAAATTTCTGTGCCTCATAGTATTATTGGGAAAAATAATCATAATGTGGTCCATGGGATTGGCAATTGTTGTGGCTAGAAGCATAGTATTTTCTTAACACTTTGTGTTTGAAGATACAGTATCTTGGTGGTGGGGGAAGGGTGACTGCACTGAGGTCACAGGTTCCCAGGCGGGCAAATGCATCACCTGGGCGGATGGCTCCACTCTGTCAGGCACTTTTCCTAGGAAGCCATAGCCCAGAAGACAGCCCAAGGGCATGCTGAAATCTGAAGCCAGCAGATGTCCTTGAACCTTTCTGTCTTAGTTTCTTCATCTATAAATAATGATGTTGGATAAAATTTTAGGGTGAGCCTGACATGTGCTTGTTCTTGAAAAACCAGGTTAAAGACACCGATTGAAGGAGCACAGTTAATATATGCTCCTTGCAGTTTTTCAGAGATGGGTAGAAAGGTGAGAAAGGCCATTGAAGGTTGGGAACTGCATTACTATTATGGTTCAGGATGTGATGTCTCCTTGCCTGGACTAACAGAGGGCTTTTCTCATAAGCCACCATGGCCTTCCAAATCACACAAGTATTCCTCTCATCCATCTTGGACAGGAAAGTTGGTGATACTGCGAGTCATAAGGGTATCTCGGGCTGTACTTTGGGGTTGTCTACTTGGAATGAGTTAACTAGATGGGGGTGAGGGATGGCTCTGGGAACTTCTCAGAGCAGAGGTGTAGTCACTAATACTGCACATTCCTTGAGCACTGGGCCAACTACGGATGATAGGTGAGAGATCAGGGTCAATTCTGTACTGGTCTGGGTTCCCTCAGCTGTGGGCTACTATTAGTAGACCAAGAATTCTTAACTTTTTTTGAACCACTGACACCCCACCCCCCCGTCTGATGAAGCCTGTGGATCCCTTAGCACAAAATTTACTTTGTTGAAGTAAATTTACATATAGTAAAGTGAACAAATGTTTTGTTTAATTGAATTGGGACAGATGTGTATTTCAGTGTCACCATCATTCAGACCAAAAGAAGAACATTGCTGTCACCCTCTGAAAGTTTCTTCATGCTTTTCCCTGTTGATTCTCTATGTGTTCTCTACTGTTTTCTATCACCATAGATAGTTTTGAATTTAATAGAATGGAATTACACTGTTGGTAAACTTTTGAGTGTTAACTTCTTTATCTTTTCGTAAATTTTTTTAATTTTAATCATGTTGTTTTGTATGTCATTGCTCATTTTTATGACTATGTAGTTTCAAGAGGCTCTTAAATATAAAATTATATACACACAAACTATTTTATGATATTTTTAGAGAACACTTGTTATATAGTTTATTCTGTGTGCTTCTTTACTAATGCATTAAAAGACAGACTATATCTAGACATCCAACTACTGGAATTTCATAAGGGCATGTGATATACAGCAACCACTTCTGTAATGCCATATGAAATCATCTGTCAGGTTTTGCTTGGTGGCAAATCACAGATGGAATCAATATTAATGTGTTTTATCATCAACAGTGATAATAAAAGAAAATACTTAGTCAAGGGTGAGTGCAAAATAAAGCCATTGCTTCCATCCACAAACATAGGCCCCCTCAACTCTCTGGGTACCCTAAAATAATATATGGGTACATGAGTATGCTTGATTCTTTGACTTTCCCACATAATTGAGACTTTTGAAATCTTTAATTCATTCTTTAGGGTGAGAACAATTGGTTCTATCTATTTCCATCTTTCCTGCATGTATGATGGGAGTTTAAGGCAAAAGATTTTATTGAGTTTCTGATTTCATACAAGAGTGAAATGTTGCCTATGGCATACTTTCTGAGTAGCCTTGGAAAAGCACTAGGGATGAGAAAGATGTCTTTAAACAAGAGAAGGGGGTATGGTTTTCTGTGAATGCTTTGATTAATTCTAGGGGGTGGAATCCTCTCTGACCCCACAAGAATGCTCAAGACCTTACAGGACCATGAGGATCACGCAGATAGAACTAAGGAAGACAGAATTCCTTGTCCACATAATGGCTGACATGGAAAAGCATTCATTTTGTCATTTGAATAAGAAAACATACATTTTTTAAAGATTTCTACAAATCTATTTCTTAGAGCTGGAAGTAGTAACTAAAACAATGTCACACTTGGATATCTGTATTCTAAATGGCTAACAGTTTGTCATTTGGGGTTACAAATGAAAAATACAAGTCCCATAATGATCTATTCCATTGAAGTGTCAAGTTGAAGTCTCCTAGTTCAGAATTAAAGGGAGCCACAGGGCAGGAAGCAATCTGTGTCCATAATCCTGTTGACAGCAGTTTTCTCCAGGCTTTGATTCATAGCTCATCTGCTCCTTGCAGATTGCCCTGAGCTCAGCAATGCCATGCCGGTTTCCATGGCACTGATTTGCATACCAAACCAGGACTTGTATTTTTGTGTTTGCCTCACACATTTCCAGCGCTAAGTGTTCTTCTAAGAAGGGGATTAGCATGCTAGCCAATTAAGGGAGTTTGCCAGAAATAAAGCACCCAGGGAATTATTCCTCAGGTTATGTGAGTGCTGCTATGCCTGAGAACTGACAACATGTTTGATTGGCTTTCCTGGGCCAGCAATGAGTCTTCAAGATAAAATATCTGCCGTGAAATATGTAGGGTTTTTCTTCTTGTTTTCTTACTCTCTTTTAAGCAGTTCCCAGTGATTATAGTACAGGTATTTTGTGTGTGTGTGTGTGTGTGTGTGTGTGTGTGTGTGTGTGTGGTTTTTTTGTGGAGCAGAAATTTAGAGTTTACCTTTGATGGTTTTGTTTTTGTTACTGTGGATTGCTCAAGTGGGAAAATTGTGTCTCACTTATTTAGGGTTACTTACTTTAAAATCATATTTATTTTTAAAGGACTTATTCAAATTATCTAGATCAGTATTCTAATGAACTTTAATCACTGGATCAAAAGCTGGAAAATGTTTGTATCTTCATTTCTCCATTGAATTCCACAAAGAAGCACAAGAGAATGAAGAACTGACACATCATTATGAATCAATCACAAAAACATGATAGTGAGTGAAAGAAACTTTTTTCAAAAGAGTATGTATTGTTTGATTCCACTAAGATGAGTTTCTAGAAGAAGCAAAATTAATTTATGGTGAAAAAAAAAAAACCAGTCATTACTTCTGATTGTGTAGGCAGGTATTTAGTGGGAAGCGCATAAGGGGCTGTGTAAAACAGTTCCTGTCTTCACAGGGGTTTGGGTTATGTGTGTGGGCATTGGCCATAACTTGTGAATGGACAGTTTAAGTATATTGCTTCCCTGGCTCCTGGCTTCGGATGGGCGCAGCACCAGCTGTGGCAGCCATTTGGGGGGTTAACCAACGGAAGGAAGACGTTTCTCTCTGTCTCTATCTCTCTCACTGTCTAACTCTGTCAAATTAAAAAAAAGAATATTGCTTCATCATAAATGCATTTTTACTCAAAATAAACTACAGATTCATATTTTACCAAATCTTGGATGATTATTTTAGATATTTTGAGGAAGTAGAAACTGAGAAAAGGTGATATGATTCATGGAAGTTCGTGTAACATTATTTGAAAATTATGTGTGGTTATATCTATTCTGTCACTTTCCAATATTTATCTGAATCTCCAGATCTCTCTGTCTTTCCCTCTCTCTCTACTTCTTTCAAATAAATGAAATAAATCTTTAAAAAAGACCAAATCAGTGCTTTTAGAAAGTACTGCCTTCATTTTCAGTTTTAAATGATCAGCAAGGATATGATTGTGTTGAAAAGTGGATCACTTGAGCTTCACTTTGATCCATATTCTTTTTTTAAGAAATGAGAGGAAAGGCATCTTGGATTTTGCCTTTTATTGTATGGCATTTGATAATCCTGACTCTCAGGGCAACCTTAGGTTTTCTCTCTGCTAAATGCACTCTCAGACATTGGCATGTCTTATGATTCAGAAAGTCCTTGGGGTAGCAAATTAAAAAAAAAAAAATGCTATCATGACTCCCTTAACCAATGCTCTTTAAAATCGATACTTAAACTTGATTAGGAAGGTGAGGAGGTGGTGCTTAAGGCAGTCACATCTTGTGGAAGGTTCCTCTCTATCCCGTTATGGAATAGGGACCCAAATTACCCAATTGACAGAAACACACATATTCTGTTGTAGGCTTAGAGTTTGAACAATGGAAAAGACTCAAGTAAGCTCTACACAGGAGGAGGACGCTTCGTTTATCTCCACTTGTTTGAAGAATTTCCCTCTCTGTTGATGTCCCTTCCATTCTCTCACCACTCAAGGTCCAAGTTCATGTTGCTGCCATAAACAGACACAGTGAGTTGTAGGAGATAGTGTGGTTTTCCCAATTCTATTCCCTTATTTGGCTAGTGGATATAGACTCCAACTGTTGTGAAGATTGGTTTCAAGGCTTACAGAGAATTAGCATTAGCTGATGGAAACTATCTAGCAAAAAAGGTTACAGTACATCCCACCTACATACAAATGATTCTCCTCTTTTCCCTAGCCAAGAGAACTGTCTTGTCTCTGCAGGTAGGGAAAACTCAGTGGTGTGTTTCGTGCTCCAGAGCTCTCTGTGGGATCAGGTCATGGTCTGTACTCAAATACATGCCTTCATGTTTTCATAAAGACCCTCCAGAACTTCAGAAAGCTCAACTTGCCCATCTTAAGACCAAACCAGGGGCTGGCATCATGGCACAACAGGTTGAGCCACTGCCTGTGACACCATCACATATGGGCATTAGTTCCAGTCCTGGCTGCTCCACTTCCAATCCAGTTCCCTACTAATGCATCCAGGGAAGCAGCAGAAGATGGCACAAGTGCGTTGGCTCCTGCCGCCCACAGGAGAGACCCAGATGGAATTCTACCTTTGGCCTGGACCAGTCCTAGTCACTGCAGTCATTTGGGGAATGAACCAGAGGATGGAAAATCTGTCTCTCTCCCTCCCTCTCCCTCTCGCTCTCCCTCTCCCTCTCCCTCTCCCTCTCTCTCTTCCTCCCTCTCTCCCTCTCTGTAATTATTTCAGGAAAGTAAAATAAATCTTAAAAAAAACCCTACCAGATCAGTGATTGCCTCTAAGAATTTATATGTGAGTATTTTTGCCTGTAGTTAGGTAGTGGCTAGTTTAGTGTTTTGCTGCGATGGAGCTAGGTGCATGTTGTGCTTAAGTAGAGCAACACTTCTTGTATGAGAGAGAACCAAGAATTACTACCCTCTCACATATTAGTGTGGAAGGGGGAAAACCAGGGGAAAGTATGTTGTGAAACATTTTACTTCTTTTTTGCCCTACCTGTTAGGGCATAGATTACACTCATTCTTGTAGAACTTTCAACAGAATGAACCCATTCAGAAGAAGTATAAGAAGTGACCTTGGATCATTAGAATACACCAGAGAATTTGTAGCTCTTTAGAGCCAAGAATGCCTATGTTTTCTCTCTGAGAGGAAAAATGTGGCTTCAATTACTGGTCAGCTGTCTTGTGTTTAAAGTGTCACCTATCATTCAAAGAATGGCTGTTCTCTTCAAAGTAGCTGGGATTATGGCATAACTCTTTACTCCGTGTATTTACTAGTATTGAAAAGGATGTTTAATTATATTTTATTTAATGAAATGTGATAAGAAGAGAAAATGATTTCTTTCTCTTTAGAATAAAATTTTAGTGCCCTGAAGGGCTTTCTCAGCCTGACTACAGAATGAATTTTATTTAAGGCAGAAAGCACTAGCAATTTTTTCAATAAGGGGATGTGACAGAAGAGAACTGTATCAATTATGTTTCCAAAATAGCGCTGTGTAACAAGCCACCTCAAATTAAATTAATTAGCTCAGAAATCTATGGTTCAACAATAGAGACAGGACTCAACTGGCAGTTCTTCGGGTCCTGGCTTAGCTTACTCATATGCCTGGTGGCTAACTGGGACAATGGGGACAATTGTGCCACATGTCTCATTTTCTGGCAGACTAGCCTGAGACAGAAAAGCAAGGCAAGAGCACGCAAGGTCATTTTTAAAAAAGATTTATTTATTTACTTGAGAGTCAGAGTTACAAGCATAGGGAAGGAGAGATAGATCTGCCATCCACTGGGCAATCTGAAGCTATGAGCCATGGCCGATCCAAAGTTAGGGGCCAGGGACTTCTTCCAGGTCTTCCACATGGATGCAGGTGCCCAAGCACTGGGGCCATCTTCTACTGCTTTCCCAGGCCATAGCAGAAAACTGGATTGGAAGTGGAGCAGTTAGGACTCAAACTGGTACCCGTATGGGATGCTGGCAACATAGGCGAGTGCTTAACTAGTCGTTACAGTGCCGGCCCAAACAAGGTCATTTATGCAAACCCTTTTCAAGCTTCCACTGTGCCACATTTGCTAGGATTTCATTGGCTAGAGAATATCATATAGTGAAGCATGGGGGTCACTCTAGGAGGACCCCACCAAATTCATGATCAAGTGTTTGAACACTGAGAAGAGCAAAGAATTGGAGACGTTGAGGTAATATACCCTATGCAAGAGTACACACACACACACACACACACACACCATGTTTCTATATGGAATTACTTCGAGTAACATAAAACTTTCCAGCTGAACTATAGAACTCCAGTTATAATTTCATATTTTCCCTCTGTTTCTCCTTTTCAGATCCTTTGATCTTTCTCTTTTTTTTGTCTCAAAGATTTTGTACACATCATCTCCCTCTCTCTATTTTAATATCTTCTTTTCTTTTCTATCTAAATCCTAAATATTTCTCAGAGCTCAACTCAATTTCTTACTTTCCTGGAATTATATGTCTGTGTCATTGTTCAACACATATATCTTATCTTAATGATTATTTTGATGTATATAACCATGTATTGTTACTTCAATATATTAAGTCAAAGATCATGTCTGATACTTATTTGCATCATCACAAGTGTATTTTTTCATATAGTAAGATTTTAATAATATGTCGACTGGCAACTAATTCTTTTCTTCATATTCCATGCTAATCTTCTCTCCTTGTTTCTACCAAGATTATCTTACTTTAAAATCTGAGATAGCATTTTTTTTTATCTGACAGGTAGAGTTATAGGCAGTGAGAGAGAGAGACAGAGAGAAAGGTCTTCCTTCCATTGGTTCACTCCCCAAATGGCCGCTACAGCCGGTGCTGCACCAATCTGAAGCCAGGAGCCAGGTGCTTCTTCCTGGTGAGATAGCATTTTTAACATTATCTTCAGGCCTTTAGTAGCAGCTACCTTAAAGAACTATACTGAGAATGACTCCTTGGCCATAACTAGAAAGAGTTGGAATGAGTGCCATCATACATTAGTAATGCCTGCCATGGATGCAGGCAGGGCCAAGGCTTTCATATTTAGTACCAAAATATAGTTCTTAACTCTTGAGTAGTGTGATATTTTTAAAGCACTGGGGAGGAGCAATAGTGATATTCATTGAAGATAAACAATGGTGATGACAAAGTATTAGAAGTTTATGAGAAACCATGTATTTAAGCAGAATCTTTTAAGAAGAGGCAGTATTACACTAAGAATGAGGCCTTCAGCCAACCAATCTGACTTCAAATTCTGGTTCTCCTGGTTACTACCTCTGTGACTTTGGAAAGTCCACATAACCTGTTTACCTCATTTAATTATATCCTAAAAAGTAGAGTTGTTTTGAGTACTCAATTATTTAATATACAAAAAATACTTAGCATCATTCTTGGCACATATTAACACTAATAAATGTTATCTATTGTTTTATTAAACTATGTATCATTAAAAGTACAAATAAGTTAACCATGACATTATCATTAGAACATAACTCTTATTTATACATAACATCTTATTCAGATGTGGACAGTTGATGAGAAGAATGGGAATTTAGTGACCCTGGATTTGGTAGTGGATAATTCCTGAGATGGCTGATATGGCTTTCAGCAGTGACTTGACCAGCTACTGGTACCTGGGTTCAGTCGGGTTTCATTAGAGATGCAGAAACATTAATAGGGATTTTTACAGCAATGAGACTCTAAGCAATGGTGGCAGCTTTTAAAAAATAAGTCCACTGTCTTCACATTGGGTAATGGAGCTTAAAGTCCACAGGGAAGGGAGACAGATATAAGGAAGTGGAGAACAAGGACACTCGGAGATGCATGAGCATAAGAGGGACCTCAGAAGAACAGACTGGTACTCATGTCCATCAACCATGGACTAGGCCTGTATCCTGCAGGATACGCTGCCACCTTTTTTTTTTTTTTTTTTTTTTTGACAGGCAGAGTTAGACAGTGAGAGAGAGAGAGGCAGAGAGAAAGGTCTTCCTTCCGTTGGTTCACCCCCCCAAATGGCCGCCACGGCCGGCGCACCACACCGATCTGAAGCCAGGAGCCAGGTGCTTCTCCTAGTCTCCCATGTGGGTGCAGGGCACAAGGACTTGGGCCATCCTCCACTGCACTCCCTGGCCACAGCAGAGAGCTGGACTGGAAGAGGAGCAACCGGGACTAGTACCCGGCGCCCCAACCAGGACTAGAACCCAGGGTGCCGGCACCACAGGCGGAGGATTAGCCTAGTCAGTGGAGTAGGACATGTATCTAGCCTACAAGGTGAAGTCTATGAGGGGGCAGAAAATGGTGGAGCCATTGCATACCAAATAGTGAGTCATTAAATCACGGTAATGGGTATCTGCCTGGACCTTCTGAATGTGAAGAGTAATGTGACAGCCTCTTCTTTTCCACTCCCAACTCTACAGAATGTCTCTCATTGCTGTCTTAATTGAAACTTTTGGGAAATCTTGTTCAGCCTAGTGATGCAGATATGATAAAGGATCACTACCCACTTTCAGTGACCAGGTGGCGCTACAGAAAGAGAATTTGCCTTCAAATCAAGAGGTCTAGCTGTGTAACTTTCAGCAAAACCACTTAACTTTCTCTCCGGATTTCAGGTCTTAGTTTTCTCATGTATACAACAGGAAACAAGAGTAGCTCTTTTCACCCCAAAGGTCCCTTCCAATCCATTGTCTCTAATTTGGTCATCTTACATCTAACTTCCATTCAATTTCTGTGTCTGCCAGTCTTGCTTATGTATTCCTAGGATTCTGTCCTGCAGCAGCCGCTAAGCCAGCATTATCACTAAGCAGGTGAAAGGAACTCCGAGTATTTGCATAAGCTCTCAGAGCTGCCGAAGTCAAATGCTGGGGGCAAAGGGCAGCATAGGTGATGGAATTAAATATTTACAGTGTTAACCATGACCACTCCTACATTTCAGGGAAAGCTGACCATATTGACTACAGCTTTCACTCCAGTTTTTCTAATGATATGCAATCTTGACTTAATTTGCCAGCTCTCAAGGGGTTGAACACTATTCAGCAACATTAATTTCTTTGCCTCCTTCCAGTTACAAGCAATTATAATCTTGGCAGTTTTATTTGCCTTGCATAAGCACTTGTACACTTTATTGATATCTGGCAGGGCTGACTCCCTCCATGCAAAAACTCACATGGTTTCAGCACTGCTAATTCTACAAAGTGCTCAAGCTGCAGATCAACATTGGCCAAGCATTCTGGGGAAAAGATGTTATTTCTGAGTGCTCTGGAACAGAAAATCCCAAGAAAGCTCAAGGAAATTGGTTTTTGTGCTTCTTTCTACATCTTTTGCCCTCTTCTCCTAAACTTTGTGTCTCAACTAACTAGTTCTATCAGATTCTAGTGTGGGTTCAGAATCCCTTATCGAGCATTTCTTTTCTAGGAATTGACCTTGACTGGATAGAATTATCTTGCTTGTAGTCATGTCTCCTTCCTACATCACACATCCAACGAGTGTTGGTTCTAATATGCAAGACCCAGCCCCTTCACTTCAATTCAGGAAAACTGTAGGACCACTTCAACTCGGAGCTCCTGTGAGGTCAGCTGAGATCGCTTCGCCACTTGTATCTCATCCTAACTTTTTCTTCTGCCACAAACTGCTTGTTTCCCTTCTTCCCTGCCCTTCCCTTCCTCAGGTATTCATCTCAGAACTTCTCCCTAATAAATGCCTGTATACAAATATTTATATTGGAGTCTACTTTTCCAAGGAAGCAAAGCTGTAACTGCAGTGACATCAAGAGAGATCAAAGTTCAGGAGGCAGACAGACCTGGGGTGGTGGTTACATAGTAGCTCTTAGATTTCGGAGAATTGAACTTCTTTCTTCATTCATAAAATGGTCTTGTTGAGAGGATTAAAGGCAACTCACCACAGAACTCTGGGCCCTGTTGGAGATGTGAGCTCTCTCTTTTTATCCCATTGAAGCATTTATTGCTTTCTATGTTATATGATTTGATAATATATTATGTTTTATGTTTTGCTTACTTTCTGTCCACCTTTACCCCCCTGCTCACAAACACACAAACAAAAATATAAGCACCACAAAGATAAAGATCTTTGTTGTATTCATTAGTGCATTTCAAACATATAGTAGATGTCAAACACATAGTAGATGTCAAATCAATGAGTTCATGAATGAAAGGGCAAATAGAGGCAAAGGCACCCATGGTGGGGGCTTTGTCAATAATGTGAGTAAGGGCTATGCTGATCAAGCCACCGTTTCCCATAGTGTCCACCTCACTCCAACAGGTTTCCCTCTTGGTGTTCAGTCAGTCGTCACCGATCAGGGAGAACATATGGTATTTGTCCCTTTGGGACTGGCTTATTTCACTCAGCATGATGTGTTCCAGATTCCTCCATTTTGTTGCAAATGACTGGATTTCGTTGTTTCTTACTGCGGTATAGTATTCTAAAGAGTACATATCCCATAATTTCTTTATCCAGTCTACCGTTGATGGGCATTTAGGTCGGTTCCAGGTCTTAGCTATTGTGAATTGAGCTGCAATAAACATTAGGGTGCAGACCGCTTTTTTGTTTGCCACGACTGACTGAACACCAAGAGGGAAACCTGTTGGAGTGAGGTGGACACTATGGGAAACGGTGGCTTGATCAGCATAGCCCTGACTGTTAATGAACAACTTAATACATTATCCCTCTTAGTAGTTTTTTTATCTGTTCTACTTAATATGACTGGTTTAGATCTGTAATTGATGCACAGTTATTCTTAAGTGTTGAAAATTAACTGAAATGTGATCCCTGTTGAACATGGTGGTGGGAATGGGAGAGGGAAGAGATGTATAATTTGGGACATGCTCAGGCTGACTTGCCCCAAGTGGTGGAGTTGGAAGCATACCAGGGGATTCCAATTCAATCCCATCGAGGTGGCATGTACCAATGCCATCTCACTGTTCCAGGTGATCAGTTTCAGTTCACAGTTGGTCATGGTGGAGGGACTGGGAGTCAAAGGGAGCACATAGACAAGTCTAGTACCTGCTAACGCTAACCGATGGAGTAAATAAAGGGGAGAGTGATCCAACATGGGAAGTGAGATACTCAGCAGACTCATAGAATGGCAGATGTCCTAAATAGCACTCTGGCCTCAGAATCAGCCCTAAAGGCATTCGGAGCCGGCTGAAAAGCTCATGAGAGTATTTCAGGCATGGAAAGCCAAGACACTCTGGCAAAAGATCTCTGCGAGTGAGATCCCAGTGGAAAGAACAGGTCATCAAAGAAGGAGGTACCTTTCTCTGAAGGGAGGAGAGAACCTCCACTTTGACTATGACCTTGTCTAAACAAGATAAGAGTCGGAGAACTCAGAGGGCTTCCATAGCCTTGGAAACTCATGACTGGAGCATAGGGAGATTACTGATGCCATAGACAGGAGTGTCAATTGGTAAAGTCAACAACAGGAGTCACTGTGCACTTACTCCTCATGTAGGATCTCTATCCTTAATGTGCTGTACATTGAGATTTAATGCTATAACGAGTACTCAAACAATATATTTCACTTTGTGTTTCTATGGGGGTGCAAACTGTTGAAATCCTTACTTAATGCATACTAAACTGATCCTCTGTAAAAAAAAAAAAAAAGAAATTATCAATTCCCAACTTGACTCTCACTGGGATTAAACTTGACAATAGGTCTGCTCTGATTTCATCATCATTTAAAAAAAAATCATCTATTATTTTTCACTTTATGTTTCTGTGTGGGAGCAAACTGTTGAAATCCATACTTGATGTATACTAAGCTGATCTTCTGTATATTAAGATAATCAAAAATGAATCTTGATGTGAATGGAAGGGGAGAGGGAGTGGGAAAGGGGAGGGTTGTGGGTGGGAGGGACGGTATGGGGGGGAAGCCATTGTAATCCATAAGTCGTACTTTGGAAATTTATATGCATTAAATAAAAGTTTAAAAAAAAAAAGAACAAAAAAAAAATAATGTGAGTGAGCAGCCATTGAGGCTGAATGACATCAGCGAATGGCAATGAGAAGTGGATAGCTGCTAAGAGTTTGGGAAATGCACTTCTCAAACTTGAAGGTGCAAGAGGTTCCCTTGGCCTGCATGTTAAAGTACATATTCCTGGGCCTCACTGCCAGAGTATCTGATTCTAGAGCCTATAATCAAAGTTTCATTTGGATAATTATTTCCTGAATCCAATGGTGAGCTCTGTGGCAGGACAGGCAGTATCATCTCATCACTCGGGCTGTCTGCCATCACCCAGTGGACTGCTTGGCACCAGCAGTGTTTATTGAGTGCTTTTATTCTTTCTACTCCCAAACTCCTTGAAAGACTGTGAAATTGGGGAACTTGCAGACCCCTGGCAATGTGAAAGGAAAATACAAATCTAAACTCATTCTATTACCCACTCGTGACTAGATTTGAAGTGTAAAGATGGACTCAACACTCAACTTAGATTATTGTTAATGCTGTTTGGAGTGAGATAATTTCAGCCTCTTTCTTTTCCCTTGTGTTTTATTATGTATTTACTTTTTGATGTTATATTTTTTTGAATTCTATATATTTTCTGGATTAACTTGTAATACTTGTAATTACTTTGGGATACAATGTAGTATTTGAACACTTGTTTGAGGGCCTTACATCTTTTCTAGCTCTTCATAAAACATAGAATAGGTTGGTGTGAACTATAGTCACTCCACTGTGCTGTGGAACAGAGCTTATTCCTTCTACCTATGCTCTAGCATCCATTACTGGTTGTCATTTACATTTCTGATTTCAGTTTAATAAAGGTTTTGGTTATTTTGTCCATTGTTGGAATAATGAATAAAATGTTGTTGTTCACTTTGTAACAAGAAAATTTCTTAATTTTAAGGCAAGTATTAAATACCTATTTATTTGTCTCCTTTTAGTGTGTTTGAAACTCTTCTCATTATTTTTAATTATTTCCTTGGGCACTATTGGTAGTATTTTCTTTCTCTTCAGAGTCTATTAATATTTTTTTATTTTTTCTTTAAGTTTATCTTGCATCCTACCTTCTACCCTGGAATGCAGAAGCAGCTTTAAGCTTAATAGTCATAAATAAAGTGGTAGTTACAAGCAGATATTACTTCTCTAAACCCTTATCTCTGTGACTTGTCCTACTATTACATGAAGTCTTTAACAATTGAAAATTTGCATATAGTTTATGATATTTTATGATCTCCGTGACTTTTTTAAATGCCTTAACCTTATCAGAGATTTGTGTTTTCTTTCTGACCTTACAATGTTCCAAATTCATTGTTAACTATTAGCTTGATTTTCTGATTGGGGGTGGGGAATAAAACTTAATTATTATAATGTACCTGAATTAAGATCATTTAAAAAAAACATTTATTTCTTTTTTATCTATGTGAAAGGCAGAGTGAGAAAGAGAGACAGATCATCCATACACTGGTTCACTCCCAAATGGCTGTAAAAGCAAGGGCTGGGCCAGGTCAAAGCCAGGAGCCCAGAGCTCCAGATCCTCCATGTGAGTGCTAGGATCCCAAGCACTTGAATCATCATCTGCTGCCTCCCAGGATGTACCGACTTTGAGCTAGATCAGAAGCAGAATAGCCAGGAGTTTTGCAAAACAGCACGCTGATATGGAATCCAGGCATCCTAAAGGGTAGCTTAACCTGCTGTGCCACAGCGCCTGATCCATGCATTAAGACCATTTTGACAAGTCAAATGCAGACATGCAGATCTTTTGAGTCTTCGGAACCTTTCATTTCAGGCTATTCTGAATGTACTAAGATATGTGTTATTTTATGGAAAGTACACCTTTTTGTAATCACATATGCGGTTTCTCAGTTACACAGTTATCTAAGGGCTATTTTCTTCTGTATTTATTTTGTGGATTTGCATTGACACTTTTTCATTCCTTGAAAACCAGGCATCTCGGTCTCTTTCATGCAGCTATAAGAAAATAACAGAGACTATGTAATTAATAAAAAAAGGAGATTTCTTTGGCACATGGCTCTAGAGGCTAGGAAGTCTAGGATGGAATGGTCATACCTGGTTAGAGCCATCCTGCTGCATTACTCCATGGTGGAGGGGGGAAAGGGAACATAGAGAAGGAGGGAGAGGAGAGAGAGAGGGAGAGGGAGAGGGAACAAGGAAGCAAGAGACAGAGCCCAAATTCATCCTTTTATAAAGCACATATTTCCATGATAATGAACCTTCTCCCTTGACAATCCACACTAGATCCAAGCATTAAGGATTAAGTTTTTGGCACTGAACTTTTGGGGAGACAGTGAAACCATAGCACCAGGTAAGAAAAAATTGTAAAATAATGTTTTGAGTTGGCCAATGAAATGCTTGCCCTTCTGTATTCTTTTTATGATCTGATTTTCAGAGAATGAGAATCAGAGGGTATAGTCCTTAAAAAATAAAGATTTCGGAATCGGCGCCATGGCTCACTTGGTTAATCCTATGCCTGCGGCGCCAGCATCCCATATGGACGCCGTGTTCTAGTCTTGGTTGCTCCTCTCCCAGTCCAGCTCTCTGCTGTGGCCCAGGAAGGCAGTGGAAGATGGCCCAAGTGCTTGGGCCCTGCACCTGCATGGGAGACCAGGAGGAAGCACCTGGCTCCTGGCTTTGGATCCGCCATAGCAGCCATTTGGAGAGTGAACCAATAGAAGGAAGACCTTTCTCTCTGTCTCTCTCTCTCACTATCTAGCTCTATCTGTCAAATAAAATAAAAAAATAAAGATTTGCTAACTGTTAAAAAGGGAAGTAGTGCTCCCTGCTTTTTTTTCTAAACATAAAATCATGACTTTTTGTCATTTGGACAAAGTGACATATTTTTATCACTCCTTCCTGTAACTAATCCTTGCCAGTTAAAGTAGCCTATGCTTAGCTGTATTATATGTATTCCTACTCAATATATCTTTTCATAATACAGGTGCACCTGCACATACATTTTAACTATGCAATGACTACTTTTTAAAAAATTTATTTAATTTATACAAGTTTCATGCATTTCATATAAACTCTTTTGGGAACACAGTGATACTTTCCTCCCTCCCACCCATGGACCAACCCTTCTTCCTCCTCACTCTTCCTTTTCCACTCTGAATTTTCATAGAGATCTACTTTCAGTTTACTTAATGATTATAAAGTTAATCCTATGCAAAGTAAAAGACTTCAACAGATAGTATGAAAAAAAAAAACAACACACTGTTCCTCAACAGAAGAGACAAGGGTTGTAAACAATCATCAAATCTCAAAATGTCCATTTCACTCCATTGTATTTTAGATACTCTATTAGTAAACCCTAAGCAGGGAAAACATATGATATCTGTCTTTTTGAGACTGGCTTACTTCTCTAAGTATAATGGTTTGCAGCTTCAAGAATGTGGATCTTGTAGTCACCTAGTCACTGGTCATCCCTAGTGTTGAACTCTCACCTCCATCTTTGCGTTAGTTATCTATTGTCAAATTAATATTTCATAAAAAATTATCCCTGCAACTTGGTGGCCTAAGACAATAAGCATTTCTTTGGTTTGTGTTTCTGAAGACTGGAGATATTGACAGGGATCAGCTGGGAAGTTATGGTCTTTTGATCTGACTCACTGGCGTGTCTGGCACTCGGCTGACTGTAGTGACAGGGAGATTGAGTCATGTATCTGTCATCATCCGACAGGCTAAACTTGGCTATTTTGCATGCTGGTGGGCATGGCTCCAAGACAGCAGGTAGGGGAGCATGAAGTCTTTGAGGTCTAGGCCCAACCTGACACACTGTTGTTTCTGGTACATTCTGCTGCTGGCCGAAGAACATCACAGAGCAAGTGCAGACTCCACTTTTTGCACACTAAGGGGACAGGTAGAGGGAGGGAGGAGAATGGGGACTGCATGTGCAGCCCACCCCAGCTATTCACTCAGAAGACCACTGTGAGCAGTTACTCCAACCTCACCTAGAAAAAGAAGGAGTTTCATGTTTCCCTTCTTTAATGGTGTACTGCTCTGGCGAAATAGATTCTCTTCACCATCAAGGCCTGGGAGTGAAGCAGCAAACAGTGTCACAGTGCTATGCTATGACAAAAATAGCGACCTCCCTAATGTTGACACCAGGGTTTGCGTAAAGAAGATGAGATAGGCGAAATCAATGGGCATGGCAGTTTGCCTGTGTCTCCAGGATTTGGCACAAACACCTAGAACTTTCTCAACATGCTTATGATGAATGAAGAAACGTGCTTCTATAGTGGTGGTTATTAACAGAGTAGATATTTCGTGTTAGGATCTTTCAGAGCACTCTGCATACACACACTTATTAAGTGAAGGACTGTGGGCATCCCCTACAAAACATCTGAGAGTCCGTGTTATAGCAGTTAAAACTTCCTGTTTGTTCCATGCCAGACTGTTTTATAGAACTCCCTTGTAGCAACATATTTAATTTTTTAGATTAGTGTCAGGCATTACTAACTTCCCTGTTTTGCAGATGAGGAAATTATTTTATAGAATCATGCTTAAAACATGCCCTAGGGGCTGGCATTGTGGCATAATGGGTAAAGCCGCTGCCTGCAATGCTGTCATCCTATATAGGCACCAGTTCAAATCCTGGCTAATCCACTTACTATCTAGCTGCCCATTTCCTATGCAGATCCCCACTAATGGCCTGGGAAAAGCGGTGGAGTATGGCCCAAGTCCTTTTAGCCCTGCCACCCATGTGGGAGAGCTGGAAGAAGCTCCTAGCTCCTGGCTTCACCCTGGCCCAGCCCTGACCATTGCAGCCATCTGGGGAATGAGCCAGTGGATGGAAGATTCTCTCTCTCTCTCTCTCTCTCTCTCTCTCTCTCACCTTCTCTCTGTATTTCTGACTTTCAAATAAATAAATAAATCTTTAAGAAAAAATGTCCTGAGTGTCCTGCTTAGAGTCACAGGCTCATCCATGACAGTGGCAGCATTTGCCCTCAGGTAGGACAGCTCCAGGCCCAGAGCCCTGAACCACTGCTCTGCAATAGCTGCAGCTTCAGTTAGGGCTTCCATCCGTGGTCACCCTTGTCATTCTGGTTTCCTTCCAGTAGGCTGCTCCCAGGGAAACCCAACCATGAGTTGTGTGTCAGTCCTTTGGTGAATTTTATCCAATCCTGGCTTGGTCTTGACATCCAGAACATATTCTCTTTTGCCATCCACTCATGTGTTGTCAAGGAATACAAAATAGTTGAATGAAAAATAGTTTTACTGTTAGCCAGAAATGAAAGAAATGAAACAAAGGAAAAAGGAAGCGTAAAAAGGAGAAAAAGAAAGCTGGCGCCGTGACTCAATAGGCTAATCCTCCACCTTGCGGCGCCGTCACACCGGGTTCTAGTCCCGGTTGGGGCGCCGGATTCTGTCCCGGTTGCCCCTCTTCCAGGCCAGCTCTCTGCTATGGCCAGGGAGTGCAGTGGAGGATGGCCCAGGTGCTTGGGCCCTGCACCCCATGGGAGACCAGGAAAAGCACCTGGATCCTGGCTCCTGCCATCGGATCAGCGCGGTGCGCCGGCTGCAGCGGCGGCCATTGGAGGGTGAACCAACGGCAAAGGAAGACCTTTCTCTCTCTGTCTCTCTCTCTCACTGTCCACTCTGCCTGTCAAAAAAAAAAAAAGTAAAAAAAAAAAGGAGAAAAAGAAATGAGGAAAAACTGAAGGAAGACGGAAGGAAGGAAGGAAGAAAGAAAAGAAAGAAAAAAGAGATAGAAAGGAAAAGAGAGAAAACCATAATGGATTTTCATAATGGATTGCAATATTTTTCTGTCATTCTCAATGTTTAGTTCATCCACACATCACTCTGCTCTCTCTTGGCAAACATCATTGAAGTAATTTTTTAAGTAGTGAGTGAATTCTGCAGTGTTCCAAAATGCTAACAATGCTAATAAATCACAACTTGTTCTCCTTGAAGCTTTTTCATTTATGCATATGCATATTATGGGTATATATTTATGTTCCTTTTTTATAGCAGAATGTAAACACATGTGAGAATAATTCTGATTCAAAACAGATTTTAAAATAGGGGACTCTTTTGCCTGCATCTAATTGTTAATCATCAAATCCCTGTTGTATTACAAGTGCTTCATAAATTTATTTTTCAGTCTTCTGTCTCCTCATATAAACCTCCATATTCTGCTTTGTATTATTTGGTATATGTTAATGAAAACTGACTTATAAATGAGCATTTCTGTTTTCTTGGACATGAGGAGACCTTGAAGAAACTGGAGGAGCAAAAATACATCCTTGGATGGCAAGAGTGGGCTTCTGATAACAAGCCAAAAAGGACAAAGATTCTGTAAATATTTTATAAGTACTCACATGTAAGAAACTTCATTAGTACAGGAACAACAAGAAAATTAGACTGACTTTGATTATAGTACATGGTCTAAAACTGTGGTCAAGTCACCAGACTGTTTCCCAATAAGTAAAACATAGCAAATTAGAGGCCACTATCGTGCATCTGCTCTCCATTAAGCGTGTTGTGCAGGAGGACTTTGGCCACCATGCAGACAAGCCGGTGCCCCTTCCCTGCCCCCTCACCCTCCAGTCTATGGTGCTAGCTTCTTTTTTCAAATACTTGTGACTTTTTGTCCAAGGTATTTCTCTGGCTTCTGGAATGTTCTCAGCTATGTACTGGGTAGGCTGAAAGTGTCAGGGAATTAACATCTCTGAAACAGCAGCCCGCCACAAATGGCAGAAGGGATTTAGGTAGAAAAATAACGCGTGTCCTTCAGTTTTCAGTTGGGTTAGGTGTGAAGCTTGTTCTCTTTGTTCTCCTGGATTTCCCCAGCAGCACGGAGTCCCCATGACCATTTGTTCACAGACTTCCATCCTGTCCTTGCGTTGCAACCCCACTCACCTGTCATGGCTTCCTGGGGTTACTTTCCCCATACAAGCTTCTCATACTCCAGCCCTTATCTCGGGGTGTGTTTCCGGGGCCACCTTATAGAATACAACTATCATAATATTTTTTTTTTGACAGGCAGAGTGGACAGTGAGAGAGAGAGACAGAGAGAAAGGTCTTCCTTCACCGTTGGTTCACCCTCCAATGGCCACCATGGCCAGCACGCTGCAGCCAGTGCACTGCGCTGATCCGACGGCAGGAGCCAGGTACTTATCCTGGTCTCCCATGGGGTGCAGGGCCCAATACATGCCCTGGAAGAGGGGCAACCAGGACAGAATCTGGCGCCCCAACAGGGGCTAGAACCCGGTGTGCCACAAGGCAGAGGATTAGCCTAGTGAGCCGTGGCACTGGCCATAATATTTCAAAAAATAGATTACTGAATCTGTTCTAAGTATTTCACTTCCATCATGTGCTGTTTTTCTTTCCTTCTCCTTCAGTTCTTCTCCATTTCTCTTTTCTTCCTACATTACAAGGTCACAGAACCCCAATCTGTGAGGTAAAGCTCTTTGTCCACCTAATAAGGAATAATGAATGTATAGAGTAAGAAAAGAAACCAAACCAGTAAGCACAACACAACACTAGAATCTTAATAATACTTGAGGGTGGTGCCCTTCAGAAAAAATTCATTAAATTCCAAGCTAGGAGATGGGATAAAAATATAATAAAAAGATAAGAGCTATTCTATGAATATTTCTTAAATTAGCATTTTTAAGACCTTTAGATCATTAGACACTGAGTAGATAGCCAGTTATTCAGAATTACAAGAAGATATTTCTCAGAAAGTAGGAGTGACCCAAAATTAAATTCCAAAGTTTTGAATTAAAAATGACAGGAGAAGGTATAAATCTGGACAGCCTCCTTAGAGCTCTCCTTCACAAGCAGGTAGACAGCCTGTTTGGTTTGTCAAAGGAAAGGAAGTAGCTGTTATTGACCAGACATGTTTTGAATTGTCAGAGGCTGTCCCACGTGTCAAAGTTTGACAGAACTGACATAAAAAATATACCTCACGCTGCGTTAGCCTTGAGAGGAACAGCACCTGCTCATTAGAAGGGGGAGCTCTTCAGAGACGCTGCTTGCCGCAGTCCGATCTCCGTCTTCCTGAGTGGAAAGAGTTTCCAGCCAAACCTGGTTACCTGATTGCTTTGGAGACAATCACAGGAGAGATTGTATTTCCAAATCACAAGGGAGATTTGAAAGCAGCATAAACTCTGTTACACAAATACTTGTAGAATGTGTCCATTTTTCTTCTTTCTGATTTGTTTATGTCCTTTCTAACATATGAGAGTAATTTTAAAGAGTTTGTAGAAAATGGAATTAAAAGATTGGTTCATTGTTGAAATCCCTGATATGTATTTTCATGAACATTTTGATGACCCTTTCTATGCATGGATTTCAAACTTTTGGGAGCACCAAGATAAACATCTTTTAATTCCGTCCTACTTGAAGTTTTTGAAGTACCCTTAAATAGCCACGAATTCTTTAAGTGACATATAAGGTGTTCCTAGAAATATTTATTTATAAAGAATGCAATGTTTCAGTTATCACTTGTTGTACAACATGCCATCCCAAACTGAATGGTGTAAAACCATAACACTGTGAATCATTATTGTCTATTATGGTTCCTACATTCAACTAAGCACATTTGGGTAGTTATTTCTCAGGGTCTTTCTATAATCTGCACCTGAAAGGTGTATTGGCTAGTTTTATCTTGAAAACTTCCTTCTGCACTCAGATATCTGTCGTCTTGGCTGAGAAGATTACAAAACTGAGGTCTGAAACAGCTGGAACACCTGGGCCTCTGTCTCTAGCGCTATAAGCTTTCTCTTTGTAGTTTCACCAGTAGGATAGAGTCAAAATAGTTGAGTTTTCTCATCTGATGATTCAAGGCTCCAAGGATTCATGTCCTCAAAAGAGAACCAGACAATGGCTGTGTTGCTGTTTATGATCCAGGCTTTGGAAAGTAGAAGCAATTCACCAACCAGCCCATATGCAAGGAAGGAACATCCACCCCACTTCTCGATGGAAGAATTGTCAAAGTTTTTGTAGAGATCTATTTTAAACACTACGTTTAATAATGATTTCCTTTCATCATCACAGGGCCTTCTCAGTGGTTAAGATTATAATACAGGGGCCGGCGCAGTGGTGCACTAGGTTAATCTTCCGCCTGTGGCGCTGGCATCCCATATGGGTGCTGGGTTCTAGTCCCGGTTGCTCCTTTTCCAGTCCAGCTCTCTTCTGTGGCCCAGGAGGGCTGTGGAGGATGGCCCAAGTGCTGAGACCAGGAAAGAAGCTGCTGGCTCCTGGATTCGGATCGGCGTAGCTCCAGCCATGGCGGCCATTTGGGGGGTGAACCAACGGAAGGAAGACCTTTCTCTCTGTCTCTCTTTCTCACTGTCTGTAACTCTACCTGTCAAATAAACAAATAAAAATCTTAAAAAAAGATTATAATACAGTGGGCAGGTGTTTGGCTCAGCAATGCAGTCAGTTCCTGGGATTCACATACCTTGTTTTGGGATGTGTGATTCGAGTCCCCACACCTCCACTTCCAATTGAGATTCCTGGTAATGTGCATCCTGGGAGGCAGCCACTGAAGGCTCAAGTGCTGTGGGAGACCCAGACTGGATTGCAAGTCCCTTGCTTTGGTCTGTTGTAGCTCTGGCTTTTGTAGTTTCTTTTTTTTTATTTAAAGATTTACTTATTTATTTGAAAGGCAGAGTTAAAGAGAGAGACAGAGAGACAGAGAGAGAGAGAGAGAATCCTCCATCTGCTGGTTCACTCCCCAGATGGTGGCAATGCCCAGCTCTGGGTCAGGCCAAAGTCAGGAGCCAGGAGCTTCTTCCGACTCCCACAAGGGTGCAGGAGCCCATGCACTTGGGCCATCTTCTGATACTTTTCCCAAGCCACTAGCCAGTAGAGCAGCCAGGACATGAACCAGTACCCATAGAGGATACTGACATTGCAGGTGGTAGCCTTATCTGCTACACTAAAGTGCTTTCTCCTGTTGCAGTTATTTGATGAGTGAAACAGTAGCTAATGTATCTCTCTTTCTATCTCTCTTTGCTTTTCAAATACAATTAAAATAAATAACATTTTTCAAAAAGATTTATTTATTTGAAAGGCAGAGTTACAGAGAGGCAGAGGCAGAGAGAGCAGTCTTCCATCGGCTGGTTCACTCCCCAGATGGCCGCAATGGCTGGACCTGTGCCAAGCTGAAGCCAGGAGCTAGGAGCTTTATCCGGGTTTCCCACATGGGTACAGGTGCCCGAGGACTTGGACAGTCTTTCACTGCCTTCCCAGGCTATAGCAGAGAGCTGGATCAGAAGTGAAGCAGCTAGGACTCGAACTGGCGCTCGTATGGGGTAATGGCACTGTAGGCGGCGGCTTTACCCACTATGCCACAGTGCTGGCCCCAGTAAATAACATTTTACAGATTAAATATAGCAATACTTTTACTAATTTTAATGCTCTGTTCAACTATCCTTTAATATATATTAATCTACAGGATGACTGTAGTGAAAGAACTGGAGATTCAGCAGTAGCATGCTGACTTAAATCAAGGAAAAAACATGTATATTGCTTTCTCATTGAATAACCAACACCTACAGAGTGACTGCTATGAGCACAACACTTTTGTAGATTACTGTGTATACAGCTAAGTGCTAGAGATTTTAAAGTTGTGAACAGAACTTAGTCCTAGCTCACAATCTCTAAAAAATGCGTGTGTGCGTGTGTGTGTGTGTGTGTGAGAGAGAGAGAGAGAGAGAGAGAGGGAGAGAGGGAGAAATTCACTGACAAGGACTATTTACACATTATTATTAGAAAAGTCACACTAATGGAAAATAACTGAAAGCCATGTGTTCAGTTTTAATATTCTACAGATGGGGTCAGGCAACAGTGCTCAGCATTCTCCCAAATCCATAATCAATCCAAAGAATATTATAAACAACAATGCTTGTATATACAGCACTTTTATTTTATAAAAGTGTAAGCTTTGTCAAGAGACGTTTTCTGTTGGCCTGCAGTGTTAATTTGGCCTCATGAGTTCATAAGCATCCATTCCCTAATCTATTTCCACAAAAAATTACTGCACTCTAACTCTTATCCCAGCCACTACTTCTAGGGAAGCAAAAACAAAGAGCCTGCAAATACAGTGCTGGTTATTAGACATGCACTAATATGGAAGAATTTATGAATAATTTTCATATTATGAAGATGTTAAAGTTCATAGTAGTGTTGGGTACTGATATTAAAGATACTAAGAGGCTTTCAGATATTTTTCCTGTGAAGCTTTGCATTTGGACTGAAATTGTCATATAACAATCATGGTGCAAGCAGTTAGAAGTCACCAGTTATTTATAGGAGTGGGAATTATGGGGGTTAACAGGTAAGAAAGAAAACCAGGGATAGTTGAGATATTCTCTATGCGACTAAATGACTTAAAACTACAGAAACAATTTTCTATTTTTATTTTAGATAATTGAATGCACATTCTGAAAAGCAGTGTTTTAGATTTCAAATTCCAGATCTTCAAAGAAGGGGCTTCCATTCTGAACTAAGAATGATACATTTTATTTTTTATTTTTTAATTTTTGTTTATTTGAAAGGCAGAGAGACACATACATAGAGAAAGATAGCCAGAGGTCTTCCATCTGCTGGTTTACATCCCAAATACCTGCAACAACCAAAGCTGCGTCAAGCTGAAGCCAGGAGCTAAGTACACAATCCAGGTCTTCCATGTGTGTAACAGGGACTCAACTACTTGAACCATCACCTGCTGCCTACCAGGGAGTGCTTTAGCAGGCAACTGAAACAGAAGTGGGGCAGGGACTCAAATCCAAGCACTCCATAATGGAATGTGGGTATCCCAAGTGATATCCTAAACATTGCACCAAGCACCCAGCCCAGATTGATGCATTTTAAACCATTATTGTAGAAACTTCTCTGGTAAACCCATGAGATAAATTTGTTTTAAAAAATAAAATGGTTGTAACCATGCCAGTGTTTAAGTAATGTTACATTTTCACTGGAATTTTTTTATTTTAATAATTATTTATTTGTAACATGTAGAGAGACAAAGTGAGAGTTCTTGTCCCCTGGATCATTCTTCAAATACCTGCCATGGCCAGGACTGGGTGAGCCAATCACTGGGTGACTGGTGAGACTCAATCCAAGTCTCCCAGATGTGCAGCAGGAATCCAATTACTTGATCCAGCTCCATTACCTCCCAATATGTGCACTGACAGGAGGCTGAAATCAGAAGCTAGAGCTTCTGAAAGTTTCTGAAAGTTATACCATCCATGAAATTGTCTACTATGATATTACTTTTTCCATTCAAAAAAGGTTTTAACAGGCATCTATTAAGTCAGGAACAGACCAGGCACTCATTGGGCACTTACTATGTCCCAGGTACTCATCTGCCAAATCTCTCATGTGTTAACTCTGCAAACCTCACAGTCATGCATTTAATAATATTGTCTAATTTAGACTTAAGACTCTGGGACGCATAACAATGCCTGTGATCACATGCGTATGACTCAGTGAAACTTGCATTTGAACCTAGTCTGTCATTATACTGCATTATCTTAAACATATCTGAGGCTCTATCTCCACTGTTTTCAGCAAATTTCTTGTGGATCAGGAAAGAGGGGTGGGCAACCCAGTGATAATCTGGTAAGGTGGTAGAGCAGGAAGTTCAGGCAGGGCTAGGAAACACAGAGGAAGAAAGAGTTGACTTTGCCTGAAGGACCTGAAAGCTGCACAGGGGACAGCAGCAGCCTTGACCTGGATTTGAAAGGGCACAGTTCATTGGAAAAGTTGTTTCCAGGGAATAAAATATTTTTAGAAGATTTTGAAGATATGAGTGAAGCTACAAATACTTCTAGCTACTTTTAAAATGTAGGTTAGAGTAATTAAATGTTTATTCTTTAAAAATAGACGCTTTGGGGTTTTCAAAGTAAATATTTTGCTCTCTGGTAAGTGTGCCTACTTGGAAGTGTAAATACCTACTAATGTGTTTACATGGATCTCTTAAACTTTAGAAAGATTCCAAATTTATTTTCTTCTAACTCATTGCACTAAATATTAATTCTCTAGGCAATTATGTAGTGATCTATTGATGTACAGAATAGACTTATTATAAACTAACTTATGTGGTTTGAATTTTGCATTGTTAGCCGTTCGTCTAGCTTGCTTGTTCACCCTTGTACAGAGTGTATTATTCTGGAATTGAAAGGGTGTTGTCCAGCCCAGCTCCTACAGCACAGCAGAATGATGCTGCAAGCAACGAGCAGGCAGTTTCAATTATTTTTAAGCTTTCGAGGAATGATAGGTTATGACTTTTCTTGGCCTGTGATTTATTCAGCCTTTAAAAATACATTTTTACTCATCACTTACTGAGTTGTTTTTGGTGTAAGTTATCTGCTTCTTCAGAAAGTTTTACTGGTGACTTAGTTCAGTTACTAATTCAGAAATATTTGAAGTGAAAAAATGCTTTCATTAATCATACCTTCTTTTTTTTTAGGAAACTCCCAATTTTTTTCCTTTTCAAAAAATCAGAGTTAGATTATGTTGCATCCACTCATCAGCTAAAATGGAATATTACAAAAACCAGTGACAGTCACGCATGCATTTTATTGAAAACGAGAGGCAAATGAGAAGTAAGGCAATGGATCAGGACAGACACTCCTTACCAGAGTGTGGCCCCCGATAGCGAGTTACACATCTTTTTTTAAAAAAAACTTTTATTTAGTATATATAATTTTCCAAAGTACAGTTTATGGATTACAATAGTTCCCCCCCCCATAACTTCCCTCCCACCTGCACCCCTCCCATGGCCTGCTCCCTCTCCCATCCCACCCACATCAAGATTCATTCTCAATTATCTTTATATACAGAAGATCTATTTAGTACACATTAAGTAAAGATTTCATCAGTTTGTACCCACACAGAACATAAAGTGTAAAACACTGTTTGAGTACTAGTTATAGCATTAATTCACATTGGACAACACATTAAGGACAGAGACCCCACATGAGGAGTAAGTACACAGTGAATCCCGTTGTTGATTTCATCAGTTTGTACCCACACAGAACATAAAGTGTAAAACACTGTTTGAGTACTAGATATAGCATTAATTCACATTGGACAACACATTAAGGACAGAGATCCCACATGAGGAGTAAGTACACAGGGAATCCCGTTGTTGACCCAGCAATCTGACACTCTTGTTTATGGCGTCAGAAATCTCCCTAGGCTCTAGTCATGAGTTTCCAAAGCTATGGAAGCCTCTTGAATTCGCCGACTTCGATCCTGTTTAGACAAGGTCATAGTCAAAGTGGAAGTTCTCTCCTCCCTTCAGAGAAAGGCACCTCCTTCCCTGATGGCCCGTTCCTTCCACACAAATTTGAACCGAACCCCTAGTTTGCAGGGGCAATAAAAAAAAAACAGAATATTGTTGTAAGATAACAGTTAGCAATAACAAACCCAATAACAATGAAGGACACATTTCTGTCAACCTAATTCTTGGAAATTTGGGCCCATGTAGTTTCACAAGATACACCCTTAGCGGTTTACAAGCAAAGCTAATATGTACATAAGCAAGAGATCGGCAATTAGCTTTTAGCCACACTCACTCCATTTTGATTTTAACTCTACAATTATAGTTTTCCTTTACCTCTGAAACTGTTTAGAGGCTTCCTAAAAGTATACCTATTTACCAAGACTGAAACACTACACTGAAAAATGAATGCTGATATTTTCCAGAACAGTTAACATGGTTGCTTTCATAAGGCCCAAGTGCATATGACCATAGCAAGATGAAAGCTTTATTTATTTTCTTTTTCATGTTAGGATCTGAAATAGTGGGCAGTTTAACTTCCGTGAAGTTGTCCAAGTCTCCAGGTTTCTGTTACATGGTTTCACCGTGTGCTAGAGAATTCTTATGGGTGAATGTGGATCATAGTACTATTTCCTCATTCCAGGTGTAGAGAGAAGAAAGTAGAAGCAAACAGTTTCCTCTAAGGAGGTGATGCAAAACTTTATACATTTCTGATGCTTACAACTTGTCCAAAACTGAGTCAGATGACCCTCCCTAGCTGCAAAGAAGATGGGAAGTTGAGTTCAGTGGCCAATAACACAACCGACACTCAGAAGTTGCTCTTAGCAAAAAGAAGAAAGGAAACAGATATTGGAGAACAGTTAGCTTTCTCTGCCATAGAAGGTCTGTTCTTCATATTTCAGTTCAATAGATATCAGGGTCTTTCTAATGCTATTTCATGACATTTCTGTATTCCAATTTTTAATTAACTTGTGGTTCACTTAGGCCCCCAGGTATTTTTCGGAGGCAGTTTTGGCTGGTGATTTATTTCACATACTATTGAAAAATGATATTGTCCTTTTAATGTCACCATATATGAAACTATCTTTTAGTTTATTTCAGAAATTACAAGTATAATTATGTATAAACAAATACATGAACAATTGTACATTCATATATACATTTATATACAGATAACTATATATTATGTATATATATATATATTGATAGACACCTATCGCCTAATGCCTTTTACACCTGTCATAGAGTATCAAGTTGTTCACGAAATATATATTATGAAAAAACTATGCTTACATTTCAAAAGTGTTTTGCACCAAAATCAACTTATCTTTTACTTCTATTTTTCCATATACTATTCAATGTATCCTTGTACACACACACACATACACACACACACACACACAAAACATAACCAGGGTGAATTTTCTTATATTGTGTACCAAATGTTTCTTAATCTCAGTTGTCTCGCTGAACTCCTTTATCATAGCTTCAATTTGAATTCTGTTGCTCTGCTGTGCTTAAAATGGAAACAGGAGACAGATGCAATTGTTGCTGGTGTCTGCAGCCAGCTTCTTTTGTCAGTGTGCTGGCTTAGCTTCTCTTACTTTTTAATATGACTAGATTATTTTATTTTGTTTCGGTGCCTTGCCTAATGGTGGCCCTAACCATTGCATTTTTATTTACTCTGAATCATTTCATCAGTGTGTTTTGTTTATTTCTTTATCCCTGGATTATTAATAAATGTATTCGTTACTTATAAATGAATTATTTACATTTATATATGTGTGCATATAAGAGAATATTTATGGTACTCTAATATGATACTTTGAAAATATCAAAGTTGATGCTGTTTTGAATTTTCATAGGCTCTGAGATGCCTAAAGAAAATATAGAATATAAAAATAATCTGGCCAGCCAATCATGGACATCTAGTCAATTAACTGATATGTCTAAGACACTGTTCTGGGTACAGAATCAAGAAGTTAGCAATTTTGAATAGCCCCAGTATCTTCAAAATTAATATCTGATCCTGAAACTATCTCTAGTGACCAATGAGAATACAAGATTGACATGATAATCCTAACACATCACTATTATTCAAGTAGTTGGCTTTGGGAGGTCATAAGTGACAAAATCTAATTTGTATTCTTACTCTCATATTTCTATCTAGTATTCAGTAAATGAAGAAATCTGAGAAATTAGTTTTAAATGTGTTCCTTTGAGTTACAGCAGATCCCAGGCTATTTCAGAAGAGAATTCTAACCAGATGTACTTGGAAATGGAAGGCTCTGAATAAAAATTACCAGGTCTTTGAGTACAGGCAGAATTTTGTCCAAAAATAAAACGTGTTTGTATCCATTGCATTTGCAGCCATTGTTTCTTTCTCACCGGTTGGTGCAGACAACTGAAATATTTCCTTTTTTCACCTGGCAAACAATCTAAATGACCCTGGTTCCTCTCTGAGGCCACCACGCTTTGCCCCCTGTGTAATGATAACACTTTCTTCTGCTAGTGGAGTTGAAAGCAAGGTTATGAAGAGACTTTGCTGCATTGCTCTCTTATTTTATTCATCATTATATTTGAACCATGGTTTATTTGGAGAGCTTGCTTCAAAGCCCACGTGTGCAATACTCAGAGCTGTGCCCCACATGTTCTGAAATTAGATTTGGGTCTCTTTTACTTTAGTCTAGCACTTTCATGAGGACTCTGTGTTATGAATTTTATGAAATCTCCTATGTAGCAGAAATTTGCATTACAATAATCACTACTTCAGTGTTTTTAAAGGAACTGTGTTTCAGATTTCCCTCTTGTAATTAAATGCTGACATATTTTGCAATTGAAAATAGGAAAATAGTAGGTGGCAAGCAGGTGTTCAAGAATAATTCTTTCCTGGGGCAAAAACTACTAAGGTCAAGATTCCTTCCCCCTGCTCTTGATAAAAAATATAGGATTAAACCATGGAGCCGTAAAATGAATGGGAACAGTGACATTTAATCAATAATAGCTATTATTTATTAGTTGTTTATAATGTGCTCACCTTGTTCTTAGCACTTTACACTGTGTTAACTCACTAAATCATTATAGAAAATTTAGGGAGAGATGTTACTCTTACTTTCCTTTTCAGATGTGAAGCTAAAGCAGAGAAATGTTAAGAACTGACACCAAATCTCACAGCCAAAATTGATAGAGCTGAGATTGGAACGCAGGCAGTCTGATTCCAGGGCCTGTCTACTGAACCATTGTAACAAGGACAAGGTTCTTCCAAATGTACTAAAATGCTCACAGAAGGGCCATGCTGCATTAACAATGAATGCTCCTTGGAAGGCTCTCAAATGCTACACCAGCTCACAGGTTTGGATTATCTGTCCTGCGTTCATTGGTTTAGTTGCCTAAGACCAGCTCTCCTGTCTGATCTCCAACAACCACTGTCACTTCTATGGGTCTTGTGAATGCTCCAGAGCTTTCCTGTTTCTCCATAAGGTTCCTAGTTTCTCGATAGCATTCAAGGGATTATACAAAGCCATGAGTGTCCTGCAAGTCTACTTTGAGGACAGCTTCACTGGCATGTAACAGATTCTGAAATATTCAACGGCACTTGTTACTGGTTGAGATGCAGGAATATTATTGGTACTTATGGTAGCATCTAGATCTTTTGTTGTATCATAAAAGATGAATGGAAAATAGTATGAATTTATGAAGGAGAGGGGTAGGCCTATGATATCATATTCTTTCAAGGCATAAACTAGCTTTTCAGTGTACATTACAATATTTAATATACATAAAACACTTCTGGAATGTTTGGAGGTGAGTCATATGAAATATGATTTTTGTAGGTGAGAAACAGCTGATTAGCAGAAATTTCATCCATATTTATGCACAGGTATGCAGACTCACATGTGTATGGATATGTAAAGATATATAATATAGCCACTTCAATCAATAAAATAAATAGGCAAAGCTCAAAATTACCTGGTAGAATTTTGCATAACTGAAATTAGGAGATAATTGTGAGGATCCGTTCTTAGAATTCTATCAGGGGCCAATATTGTGACACAATGGATTGGTCTGCTGCCTGCAGTGCCGACATCCTATGATGGAGTTCAGTTCAAGTCCTGGCTGCTCCATTTCCAATTCAGCTCCCTGCTAATGAGCTTGGGAAAAGCTTCAGAAGATGGCCCAAGTACTTGTGTCCCTGACATCCATGTGGGATACTTGGATGGAGCTTCTGGCCTAGCCCCAATTGTTATAGCAATTTGGGGAGTGAACCAGTGGATGGAGAATTTCTCTCTCTCTCTCTCGCTCTCTCTCTCTCTCCCTTTCTCTCTGTCTCTCTGCCTTACAAATAAGTAAAATAAATCTTAAATAAAAAATTCTATCAGAAAAAAAGTGTTTTCCAAAATGGAGGCTTACTTTAAGGCAAAACTGATACTTTGGAAGAATGAGATTCTATATATATGAAATTTTTTCTATATTAATATTACAGGAAGCATAGTACCTACACTTGATATTTTGAACTTTTTTATACCAGTCTGCTGGAAGCGAGACCTCTTCTCTTGGCAGGTTGATGACTTTTGCAAGGTTTTGTAGTTAGGCTCATATTTTTGCTGCAGTGATCTGAGCAGTTTTTCCTACATCATTTTTTTGACAGAAGTTACTGAAGCAGGGTGTTTGAGTCCATAACACCATTACATCTTTTAGTTATTAAGCACCTAGCTAAAAGAGGAGCTTTGGAATAGTGTTATCCTCAGCAAAAGTTTGTTGTAATAGAGTGGTGTTATTTTGTTTTATTAAAGAAATGAGGCCAAATATTCATGGATGAAAGAAATTGCCCCTTCAGTTTTGGGGAGATTTATCTTAAGGAGGTGTCCGTGTGTGGGAACACTAACCACTTTTCTGAAAGACATTCAGCTGACTTTTTGTGTTTGCTTCCTGTGGCTTAATATCACTTCATTCTGTTGAATTAAGGAATATTAAGTAATATATGCGTGAGCAGCCCAGGCAAGACAAAGAGCCCAAGAATGAGCAAATAGGGATTTTGGACTCATGCCTCCCATTTACCCACTGACCTTTCTGGATCTTTGTCTCCTTGTCTGTAAAACAAAATGATTCAAGACCAATGAACTCTAAGCAGAGATTGGGTGCTGGGATTTTGTTCTTGGCCCTCGCATTTCTGGCTGCTGAATTGGCAGAAGAACACACAATGCATTTGACCTTGCTTCCATCTTTCCTAATGCTCCATGCTGCCCTTGGTATTTAAATGAACATGATTCTACTGACTTGTTGTCAGTAGGACTTGCACTCTGGGCTGCTTTCCAGCCCTGGGGATGGATTTATGTTGATTCATCGACACTTGCTCTCCCAGATGCTGCCTCTCTCTGTTTCTACTGTAGAATGGAGCAAATCTGCCGAAGTCAGTGACTGAGTTTATTTGTTCTTTGTAAACAGACTAAGGTGGAAAACCTAATAGATCCCAAAATAGATAGAACTTGAGCATGATGTGTATTAGCCAGAAAATTCTGCACAAGTAGAAATTATGTGTTCGTTATCTCTTGCGGGGTAATATGAATAACTAAAATTTATTGGGCACTGTTTTAAGTGCTGTGCGTGTATCATCTCATTTAAATTTTATGACCCTTACATTGTACTATAATAACTATAATTATCCCTAAATGAGAAAATGAAGGTGCTAGGAGGCTAAATCACTTTCGCCTGATTATGCGCAAGTACTCACAGACAAAGGCAATGTTTTAAACTCAATCAGACCATGTGACAGCACATAACTTTTATATTATTTCTACCTGTTCTGAATATGCTTCAGCTGCATTCTGAGATAGTGACTCTCAACTCAGAATCAAAATCGGGGGATTTAGCCCTAGCATATCAATGCCTAGGTCAGAGGAACTACTTGTTTCCAAACTTTACCATGGATAAAAGGGGGAAGTAACACATACATAACTGGAATCATACCTTCCTAACTTATAGAGTTCCTATTAGAGTTGTCTGTTTATATAGCTGCTATGAAAGGTGCTGTGAGCCAGACGGTTAGAAGAACATTGAAATACATGTTGCCCTTCCATGGTCAGGCTTGCTCCTGGCCAGTGTCTTCCCAGTGAAGTACTACATAACCATCTCTCACCAGCAGAACATGAGAAGTGATGAGTGTTACTTCTAGGCCCTCCTCTCTGTATTAGATAGTTCTGTGCTACTGTATCTGAATACCTGAGAATGGGTAATTTGTAAAGACAAAATATTTATTCCTTAGTTTTGGAAGCTGACAAAGTAAAGGTCAAGGGGCCTGTGTCTGGTAGGAATCTTCTTGCTGTGTCATCTCAGGTCAGAAGTTGGAAGGTGAAGCAGAGGCAGGAGACAGTGAGAAGGCAAGAATGTATCTTGCTTTTGTAACTAAGCCATCCTCAGTAAATCGAATTAATCAAATCACGAAGGTGTTGCCTCGTGACCTAATCACCTCTTGTTTTTAAATTTTATTTGTTCATTTGTTTGAAAAGCAAAATGACAGAGAGGGAGAGAGAGAGCTAGAGCAAGAGAGAGAGAGAGAACTGTCATCTATTGGTTCAGTCCCCAAATGCCTGCCTCAGCTGATCTGGCTGAAACCAGGAGCCAGGAATTCCACTGAGTCTCCCACATGGGTGGCAGGAACCCAAGTACTTGGGCTATCATCTGCTGTCTTCCAAGTATGTTAGCTGCCACGTGTTATGCAATATCCCACATGAGCGCAGGTTCTAGTTCCAACTGCTCCACTTCTGATCCAGTTTATAGTTAATGTGCCTGGGAAAGCAGCAGAAGATGGCCCAAGTGCTTGGGTTCCCACCACCCCTTTGGGAGACCCAGATGGAGTCTCAGGCTCCTGAATTCAGCATTGCCCAACCCTGACCATTGTGGGCATTTGGGGACTTAGCCAGCAGATAGAAGATCTACCCCCATTCCCTGGACTTCAACCCATAACTCTGCCTTTCAAATAAATAAAATGAATCATTAAAAAACAATTGATACATCATGGCAGAACATTTTCGGGTGTACTTGGCAATGCTTCTAAGTTAGGATGCTGAGTTTCAGAGTCTTCATAAGGTTTCCTATAACCATAGCTATTTAAAACCAAATAGCTCTCTGCAAATTAGTGTCATGCTTAGTCTTTTTTTTTTTTTTTTTTTTTTTGACAGGTAGCCTTATAGGCAGTGAGAGAGACAGAGAGAAAGGTCTTCCTTCCATTGGTTCACCCCCCAAATAGCTGCCATGGCTAGCGCTGCGCTGATCTGAAGCCAGGAGCCAGGCACTTCCTCCTGGTCTCCCATGGGGTGCAGGGGCCCAAGCACTTGGGCCATCCTCCACTGCCCTCCCAGGCCACAGCAGAGGGCTGGACTGGAAGAGGAGCAACCGGGACTTGAACCCGGCACCCATATGGGATGCCAGCACCGCAGGCAGAGGATTAACCAAGTGACCCACGGCGCTGGCCCCATGCTTAGTCTTACACTCTACTTTTTTTTTTTTTTTCCTGTTGCCTGTGCAGTGCATCCTTTGTTCCAAAGTGGTGATTGATGGATGTTTTCAAAACTATCCTTGGAAGTTGACAATAGAGAGTATCTTCTATAGCAATTTTGTGATTTTTGTGCTGTTGGCTTGACATACATAGGAAAAATGTAATGTGTGTGCAGATTGTTGGCACTGATGTTGTCCAACTGGCATTGTGTACTGCTCATACCTAACCCAATTATGCCAAGAGGTTGATGTCTAGGAATAACTTTTACAACCCATTCAAGACATACTAACTATTTGGGGGAGCTGTGTTCTGGGAAACCATGGAGTTGAGTCATAAAAAAAAAAGACAATCTTAACACAATGTAATACACATGTCCCTCTAAGCTTCAAACTCCTAAAAAGCTCCCATTAATATATTATCCTTTATTTTTATTTTCTGTGTTGTATTCATTGTTACCTTATCTCCTTATCTTTAAAAGTTGGATTCCTGTTTCATGATTGTACATGTGGGCTACATTTGATTTTTCTGCATTTACATGAGCAAATAAGCAATGTCAAACTTGTTCTCCTGTCTCATGAATTGCTTAGTGCCCTGCATTGGCTCCCTCCATGAATGATGCACATTATAATTATTCTCTTCTGCTTCAGGAATAGATATTGAGTTCTGTGCAATTAATACCATTACACAGCTCTTCCTGGCATCTCCACTACATTTGGAACATTGCAGAAGAAAAGCATTACAGTAATTTAAGTGACTTAGGAAAAAAAAAATCTTCTATGACTTTTAAAATGACATTTCAAAATGAAGTAGTTAGTAGTCAAGAAAATAATCATGGAACACACAACTGATTGCTTATAATAGTGCTGGTCAGGGAGAACTGGATCCTGACACAGCTTCTCAGAGTCCTGTTGATAACATGAGCGATTCTGAAGAGTGAAGTAATGTTGGTGGAGCAGCAGGAGCCAGTGGGAACAGTTGGAGCTTTTGGCCTGGAGAAAAGAAGTCCAAGGGAGGCAGGAAACTATTTTCATCATTCTGAGAAAGAATTAATAAAGCTGATCTTGAATTCTGCAGTCAACAGAACTAAAAATAAAGGCTAAAAAAGGTAGTTGTAAAATGAAAGGCAGACAATGCATTTGAAAATAAGTTACTAATGTCAACAATTGAGTGTTATTCTTCCAGAAGTTTTCTTTGTATACCAAAACCTAAACCTGTAGAGAGACTTACATAATATATGTTTCATATCATTGTGTATACACACACACACACACACACACACACACATATTTAAGCATATAAGGATGCTTCAAAAAGTTCACAGAAAATGGAATTAAAATTGAGTTTACTTATGTGAGAGTGAGGAAAATGGGGCTCATTTGCTGGTTTATTGCCCAATGGCTTTCAATGGCTGGAACCAGAACCAGAAACCCCACAACCGAAGCCATCACTAATGCCTTTCAGGGTCTGCATTAGCAGGAAGCTGGAATCAAGAATTGGAGCTCAGTATCAAACCCAGGTATTTTGATATGGGAAGGAGACACCTTAACTGATGCCTTAACCACTAAACTAAATGTCTTTGATACAGTAAGTTTAATTAAGTGCAATTTTTTGAAATCTATAGTCATTTCATTATATATATTTCCATGAGCCTTTTGTACATCCTTGATATTTTTACAAAAATGGGATCATATTGTATACATTTTTCTTAAACTTGAATGCAAATTGGAGTTCCACATAATAAAGACATTATAAGAATTGAGAATACCTAGTAGTGGAACTGACTGCTTCATGAGTAGTGAGTTTGCCTTGAGTTCAAGTAATTAGAATAGATAGGCCAACAGGTCTTCAAATTTAATATTCATGCACATTTCCTGAGGATTTTGTTAAAATGCAAGTTCTGAGTCAGTAAATCTAGGTGGTATGTGAGATAACAGGTGGTGGTAGTCCCAGGACCACACTTAGGGGAAAGGGGATCTAATGACACTTCTGACAGTGGTTAACATGGAGCCTTTCTGGGGTTGGGATGAAATATCTTTAATTCCTCTTATAACGTGAATGTTTTACTTTATCATATATATATATATATATATGCAGACAGCGTGTTAATGATATACAGCCGTTTGCATTTACTGTCTCGTCTTTACTCATCAGTCCTTTCCCCCTATTTCTCTTTTCTGTAGTACAGCCTACAACCCTATGAAAATATCTGTGATTATGACTTTTCTGCTTTAACATTCAAAGCCAATATTATCCTAAACTTCCACTGGTACTGTATGTCTGTATTTAGAATTGTATGATGGGAATAGGGAAAAGGCTTCAAAAGGTTCAGGAAGATGTGCAGTATCTTTTACTTGCATTTTTCTCTGAATGTTTTACAGCCCCCTCTGATGTGTTTGTATATCTTAGGATCATTTGCATATGTCTAAAGTAGTTCCCATACTAATAGAATTACACATGCTTAAATGTTGTCCCTGGTAACTTAGAAGGAGGAAGCAGAACAATAACAACAATAATAATGACAACAACAATTTTACATGGCTTTCATGTTGGGCACTGGTTTCAGGATTTTATAGTCACTGAATTATTTAGTCTAAAATACAGACCTATGAAATAGGCCTATTGTTATTCCAATTTATAGACAAAGCAAGTGAGGTATAGGGAAAGGAAGTAATTGGCCCCATGTTGCCTAGATTCTAAGTGGTAGCATTGAGATTTGAATCCAGGCAGTTAAACTTATGACTTGAGGGTTCTGACTATTGTACTCACATGGGAACAGGTCATTGGTATGATGTAATATGAGGTATTACCTTTAACTTACATCAAAATGTGGGTATTTTTCATGATGGTACCATTTTTTGTTGGTAAATTAGGCTTTTAAATACATAATCTTAGCCTTTGAGGTAATCTTGCCACATCCATGCTGCATTTGGTAATTTATAATTTATTTGTGCAATTGTTCTAGACATATGAAATCCATTGGAATGATCAATGCGGGTTTCATGAAATAAAACTTAAAATGGTACTTGTAAGAGACATATGAAACTTTTTTAAATTCATAGTTATCACTTACTGATACTAAAACTAAAGGTTGTCTGAGTTTTCTTATTGATTTGCGTGGTTTAAAATTTTTACAAGATTATACCTTATGCCCTAAATATTCCATACCATCCCTAAAAGAGAAATTAATGGAGACAGGTGATTTCTCTAAAAAAATGCTTAGCATTCACTCTTTGATTACTTTTTTGTAAGAAAAATGAAAAGGAGTAAATTAAGTGAATTAAAGTGAATGTCTGGCATGTCAAGGCACAGGAGTTGTCCATAGCCAGAACTGCCATCTCGGCACAGTGTGGCCATTGCTGGAAGTTGGAGAGAGGATGGGCAGTGAAGGATGGATGGGGCTCAGCAAGGAGACTGAGGCCAAAATTCTGGTTCTCAAGAAGCTGGGGACACCTTAGAGTCAGAAATGGGGGACAGTTGTTCTGGAGTGAATCACGGTTCTAAGAATTAGGGCTATTTGCTCCAAATACTTAAATTTGTTGCATTTTAATAATAGATAATATTTTCACATGGGTCACAAAATATAAAAGGTGGGATTTTACCAATGAAAGGTGTGTTCACTGTTCATGGAGGAAAGATCAGATGCTGTCTTACTTCCTGTAGGTGTCTATTCTGCCATGGGAGGTCAAACCTCTTAATTATTTTGTTAATGTTAATGACATGTGCATCTTTTTATCAAGTGAGGTATAGGGAATAAAGCATTAAAGTGGACTAGTACTGAGAAAATTGTTCAGTAGAAAATGCAGCCTTGGTGCAGGTTCTCTGTTTCTTTGATTCTCTTTGCATCTTATGATGTATGGTGATGATCCCAGCAGAGTTGGGATGAGGATGATGAACTTAAAAGTCATCAGTTTACAAATTTTCTTGAAATAGTTATCACAAGAATATTTTTCAAAAATTGTATCTTGTATACTGATGGATCTGGGAGCTGAGAACCCAGTCCAAGTCTCCTACATGGGTGTTAGGGACTCAAGTATTTGAACTTGTGCTTCCCAGAATGCACATGAGCAAGAAGGAAGAATGAGAAGGGGAACCAGGACTTGAACTGAGGCACCCTGATATGGGATGCAAGTGTCCTTGTAGCATCTCAACTGCTGTACCAACTGCCTGCCCCTTGGACAGATGGATCTTTTTGTGGACGTGTTTTTTGTTTTTTGTTTTGTTTTGTTTTGTTTTTTGTTTGTTTGTTTCAATTGGGAAATTACTTAAGAGTGGTCTTGGTGCCATGGGGTAGGTATCTGTTTAAGTTAACTAGAAACTCCCAGTATTCCAAAATGTTTGTTTCACTTTATAGTCTCACTCAGCATATGCAAGAACAAGGATGGTCATGATCACATTAGTATGCAGTCACTGGCTCATCGTGGGGCAGCTCCACCAGCTCATACATCGCTGAGCAGGAAAGAGTGGGAGACAGTAATAGGCCAGGGAAGGTGGGCAATGGAATGATAGAGCGAGTGCATTGGAGAAGTAATGGATCCTTCTCTTGCCAACAGGACAAGCTCATTTACTCCCAGAACCACTTAGGAGCACAGCGAAGCCTGCCAAACTTCCATTAAGAGTTACACCATGGGCAGACTGGCTGTGTGACAAGATTAATTCTGGGACTGGCTTTCAGCCCACCTGCACCTTCACCTCATCTCTGCTTGTTCCCTCTCCACACTCATACTCTGTTCACCCAGCTTTATAAAAACTGTTGTTCTGTTTTTGGTAATTTGCTTCGTTGATCTTCTCATTGCTGAAGCTTTGCAATCGTGAGTTCTATCCCTTAATAGATGTATAATGTTGGGTTTCTTTTCTCCAGGCTTCATTTTCCTTGTCTGTAGGGATAAGAATGCTGTGAGTATTAAAAAGTTAATGCAACTTTTAATGCCTACAAAGGACTCAGCCCTGGGCTGGCACATAGCATATGCTCAGGAAATGCTAATTATTCTTATTCCCAGCATAGTCTCTCCTGCTGTGCTTCTTACCTGTGATTGGTTCTCTATTCTCTTAGGACCTCTTAATGGCTAATTCTAGTAAAAGACCCTCCTGAGAATAGTCCTAGGAATTCCTGCCCAGGTCTCTCCCTTTCTGAGGCTCAGCCACAGTTACTCAATGACATAGTTAAGATAAGCCAGGCACCATTTCTATTGCAGACTATAAAGTTCCTGCCAGCTTGATGTGAGGCTCTTTGGAGCTCCTGTTCTATATTTCCCTGGACGAGAATTAAATTTAAGGGCTTTGTGATAAAAATAGATCTCTATAATGCATTTTCAAGGATTGTAGTATATGGTCAAACTCTAATTTTAACATAGCAGCAGCAGCTCTTTAAAACCTCACATGCCAAGTTCTTGACTACTGTTAGTCCATGCTCCTGATGCTTCTGTGATCCCTTGGATGTCTAGGATGCCTTTGCCTCTCCTGACAGACAGGATGCTGTGAGCTCTGGGAACAGAAAGGCCACTGGTTTTTGTCTTAGCCTCTGCCATCTAACAGCTGCTCACTTTCTTTTAAGCTCTTCCTCTTGCAGTTCTCAGGCCTGATGCCCATGGACCAGTCTAGCTCTTGGCTCTCAGACTCAGCTGCCTCTTATCACAGCATCAGGCTTGGGCTGCATATGCCTACACATGGACTTCCCTCCTTTCTTCTGCCCCACCGTGTACTCCGCAGGACACACGCCCCCATGTTTCTCTTCTTCGTGACTTTACTCAGTTCTCTCTCTGGTTAGCACTTCCTCTTCACAAACCTGAAATCACTATCTACTACTCCCTCCCTAACCCTGATGCTTCCATCCCAGCCAGACTCCTTGGAGAGTGGTCTTCAGACAGATTCCTGTCTTTTCCTCCCCTTTTCTTCACTCCAACACACTCCATTAAGACTCCTCTTCCCACCAGTCTGCTGAAAAAAATGGCCAGTGCCGCACATCTGGCCACTTGTTTTCCTCTCCCCTCACCCCTTAGCACCACTTGACATGACTTCCCTCTTGCTGGAAATGTGCTCTTCAGCTTCTTGGCACTGCACATTGTGCTTTTTCTGCTTGAACGCTCTTCTCCCAGGTTGTCATAGAGTGTCTCTTCTCATCGTGAGTTTAGTCTCCTTGCAAGAGGCCTTCTCAGTCCCAGACCATCCTAACCAAAGCAGTTTCCATTGACTCTTCACTACACTTCCCACGTATTTCATATTGTTAACAGCACTGTTCATAGCTGGCATTCTCATTAATTTATGTCAGCATTTTATGGGGCAGTTTGTAAAAATCAAATTGCACTGTGTCAATAATGATGGCTGGCATTATTCATGACCTGCTATGTGCTAATTATTGCCCAAAGTACTCTGCTTGTATTAGCTTATTTAATATATGTGTTCATTTTACCTGTGTGCAAACTAGGTACAAAGATACTAGGTAACTTGCCCTTGGTTCCAAAGTTGTAAGTAGCATAGCAAGGATTCAGAATTACCCATTCTGATGCCTGGAGCTGTGATAAAAATCGCTGAGACAAAAATCACTGAATTCAGTGAATTGCCCAGAGTTTCCAAGAGCAAAATGAGAGACTTTTTGTGGCAGAACATCTTCACTGATACCAACTGGAGAGAACTAAGATTTTGCTTCCTTTGGAGCATTGAGAATATAGAGGTTCGCCTTTGTGACAGGCGATCATTCACAGTGATATATTTGTCTCATTTTGCATTGAGTGGGGCAAGTAGTGAAACTTTGTTTTAAATCTTTGTCGAACAAGTTGGTAGGATTTATATACTATTATAGTTTTATTTATTTGGGGCCTACTTTAAAATTTATATGGATGAGGTTGCACATGTTTCCATTTGATTATTGTTGATAACTCTTGCCTATTTTCCTACTGGCCTATAGTTACATTTTATTTTTTATTTGTTGAACTCTCTATTTAATGGAGTCATTAAGCCTTTGGCTTTAATGTAATGTGTTATCCCAAAAAATAAAATATTAAGTTAAAAAAGAAATGTACCACAGGCCGTATATACCGCTTGGAGTAAGTATGTATATTTATGTATGTATGTTTATGTATGTATATTTATGTATGTATGTATGTAAGTATGTATGTTTATAAAGAACAAGATACATGTTAGCTTCCTTATTAATGAATCAGTAATCTGGGATGAATGGGAACTACATCCTAATTAAAAACATGGATGATAAGCTGGTCTGTATTATCTTTCTTTTGACTGCTTTATCATTAAAGCCATGGCCTTCACAAATTACTGGCATGGGAAAGCAGGTTGTCATGCATTTTGCAACTAGAGAAAGCAGGTGTTTGCCGCCTGCTTGGTTCTGTCTCCTGGGCTGAACTTTGCCTTCTTGACACGAATCCACAGCACGCTCTCCTGGCTTGTTAGCACTCCTGTCCACTGTTGCTCTGTTGCTGGCAAGCCCGAGTTGCCCTGAGTGAAAGTCACCCTACTCTGAAACCCCAAACAGAGTCTAACACGTTCTCAGCAAATCCCAGCTCTGCATCTCTGTGAATCCTCATACCACACTCATTTCCTGCCTGCTACTTCCATAGTAAGAGACCCAGACTTCAGTGGCAGTGTCATACTAGTGAACTGAGACATAGCTGTCACAGAAGTGTTAGCCTTGTGTGGGAAGAGAACAACTAGAAAGACTGATGTATAATTCCACAGGAGGAGAAGCTTTGTTATTCAGCTACAGTAGAGTCTAGAGCCCTCAGACTCCAACAGGCCTGTAAATGGCATCCACATGTGCATTCAAGGCATAGTTTTATACAACTGGATTATAAATCAGGTGTTGAGGGTCGGAGCTGTTCACTGATCTGGCACAGGGTTCTTCCTGTCTGTACCTCCTCCCACACCCTCACAGCTGCTCCCTGTTTTAGGATCTTATTATTCATCTCTTGGTTATCTTTTCAAACTTCATGGACCTGCTACGCACAGGGGCTCTGGATCACGCATGGATTCTGACTCAACAGGCTTTGGTGCCTGAGATTCTGCGTTTCTAAACAGCTCCCAGGAGTTTACCCAATCACATGAAACAGCCTGGATCACCAGGTTCTAAGCCTGTGGCAAGAGATTTTGATTCTGTGGGTCTCATATGAGGCACAGGAATACACAATTTTAACAAGGTCTCAGGTGATGCTAGTACTGCCAGTAGGAGGCCAACTCTTTGAGAACCGCCAACCCAGATAACTATGGTAGCCTCTGACTTGTCTCTGTCACCTCTTCTTTATTTTTTTCACTATCACCAGAATTATTCTTTGAAGTTCCAAAAAGGATTGTTTCACAAACTTTCCTACCTTATTTATAAAACTGGCAATGGTTCTCATTGGACCATTTAATACACATCTGGGCTCTTTGGCATGTTGAAACAGTTAGAAATAAACATTCCAAAGATAGAATTTTGTCAGAGGCCTGCCTCTCTAGTTATTTTAATGGCAACTATGAGTTATAGTACACCTAGTTCTCCTATCTGTATTTATCCATGATTTAAATGATTCTTATTTCGAGGACTTACACAGGTTATAAAAGTACTCATTGAGAATAAACACATACTATACAATATTGCTTGCAAATATTTTAGTAATCCATAAGTAAGACGACGCTAGCCATGATGTCAGCAAACTATATATCAAGGAGCCAGTGCTGTGGTATAGCCTCCTGCAGCACCAACATCCCATGTGAATACCAGTTCAAGTCCCACCTGCTCCATTTTTGATCCAACTTCCTGCCCATGTGCCTAGGAAAGCAGCAGAGGATTCCCCAAGTGCTTGGGATGCTGCCACCCAGTGTGAGACCCAGAAGAAGCTCCTGACTCCTGGCTTTGGCTTGGCCCAGCTCCTGCCGTTGAGGCCATTTGGGGAGTAAAACAGCAGATGGAAGATCTCTCTCCTCCTCTCCCCTCCCTTCCCTCTCCTTTTTTCCCCTTCTTTCCTTCTCAACCCCTTTCCTTCCCCTAACACCCTTTCTCCCCTCTATTCTTCCCTCCCTCTCTCCATAACTCTGCCTTTCAAAAATCTAAGTAAAGCTTATAAGAAAGTTGTGTATCGAGATTCTGCTCTCAGCTCCCACGTCCAGTGTCTTGAAACACTGGCTAGTGTTATGCAGAAGAAGCTGCTCTGTCTGCCTGGGCCTGACATTTACTTTGTTCTGCCCTGGTTTTGTATGTTCTCCTCTGTGAGACCCCACAACACCTCTTTTCCAGGCCGTTAGCTGCTAGGGCTATTTGTTGCTGCTGATGTTTGTTTTGTTGTGGGGAGCTTGGTCCTAATTCTTTTTCTTTGAATCTGTAAATACTCCAAGTGCAGTCCATAAAGAGGCTTGACTTGCTTCCAGGACACACTGCCAGATGCTAGCTTCCAGCTTTACTAACCCAGCCCGGGAATGGACTTTGTGGGTTTGTTTGGTCCCGTGGTTTCTGCCAACTGGGCACCATGTCCTTAGTCCACCTTCTTCTTTGCACACAAATACAAAAGGGAACATTTTATTTTGCTCCTCTGGGTAGGAACAGTCACTGTATTTATGGGGACCGAGCTAACATTTGATTTCTCCATGGCATCATGCTCTGCTTTAACTGTGGACATCCACATACTTTATTGTTTTGCCATTTCAGACCCGAGTTCTTCTGAGCTCCTATGGTGTTTAGCCCTTTGTGGCCTTTGTCTTCCAGCTGCCCCTCTCTGCACTGGGGCACATCTCCTCCTGTCATTCTCCCAAAAAGCCAAAAGCCATGACACCTCCTTACCTTTTCTTGATTAATTCCCTCTTTCCAAACTGCTTTCTGCTGTGTCTCCTTTACTGGTACTACCTCAGCTGGGTTAATCCCACACATGCCGGCCTACCTAGATCTTAAACTCAATCTTGTTAAGCCCAGTGAAAATCAGATGGTGTTCCCCCAAAGGCAAAGAACTCTGATTCCTTTTAGTTTCCCTTTCGTCTGCTTTCCAAAGGAATGTTTGTGTGAGGGACAGGGGAGGTACTTGCTGCAAGCAAATGTTTGAGCATTTGGGAAGAGTCAGGGGAACACGGGATGTAGGGGTTGGTAATAGTGGGTACCATGGATGCACAAATGGCCTGCTGAAGGGAATGTTTGCTCCTGAATAATTTTTGCTATCTTTTTGCAAGCATGGCCTGTGGCATTTAAAATCACAGTGCTTCTCTAACCAAACTATTTATTTTAGTATTCTTGGTACACTGTGTATTCACCATATATTTAGGATTTTTGAAAAGAAGCTTCAAAACTTTCAAATTCTGTTCTTTTTTCACTGTTCAGGATTTCTTAGTAGGAAAAGGAAAGAGCTGGATTGCTTGTACCAGGTCTTATCCACTGACACCTATGCATTTTAAGGATTCCAGTGGAGTTTCAGTTTAAAACTTGAGTTTCTTTTAGTCTTTATTTCCCTTTGTGTTTTTACCTATGGTTGATACTTATATTTTCATGTCAAGGGACAGGCACAGGTAGAATATTCATGTTCTCAGTGAACACTACTGAATTAGCCAACAGTCATTAGATCTGATGTTTAAAAACTGTTTATTATTCAAAAACAAAAAACAATTTATTTTTTTAAATTTATTTGACAGGTAGAGTTAGAGACAGTGAAAGAGAAAGAGAGAAAGGTCTTCCTTCCATTGGTTCACTCCCCAAATGGCTGCTATGGCTGGCGCACTGCGCCGATCCAAAGCCAGGAGCCAGGTGCTTCTCCTGGTCTCCCATGCGGGTGCAGGGCCCAAGGACTTGGGCCATCCTCCACTGCCTTCCAGGCCACAGCAGAGAACTGGACTGGAAGAGGAGCAGCTGGGACTAGAACCGGTGCCCATTTGGGATGCCGGCGCCACAGGCAGAGGATTAACCTAGTGTGCCATGGTGCTGGCCCCACAATTTCTTTTTTTTAAACGGAGAGATGATCCATCTTCTGGTTCATGCTCCAAGTGCCTGCTGTGGCTGGGGCTATGAGAGAAACAAAGCCAGGAGCTGGGAATTTCATGCAGGTGCGAGGGATTCAACCACTTGAGACATCACATGCTGCCTCTCAGGATCTACACTGGCAGAAAGCTAGAATTAGGAGCAGAAAGAGGACTCATACTCGGGCACTCAAGTATGGGACAAGGTTGTCTCAACTGGTTTCTTAACAACTAGACCAAATCCCTGCACCCTAAAGTAGTTATTTTTAGTTATATACATGTTAGTGCACTGTAATGGGAACCTATGAATAAGAGATGGTGGTAGTCACATGGCCAGACACTTTCGGGTTAGTGCATGGACCTCAGCTCTTACAGGTGTTGTTTGCCTTCTGCCCAGGAGATGCCTGTATCTCCTCCCTTGCTCTCCCGAGTGACAACCAAAATGTCTCTGCACGTTACCAACTGTCTGGGGCTGCAGAATGGAATGGTAAGGGTAGTAGACAGCATATTTGCTCCCTATTAAGAACCACTGATCTATAGCTCCTGAAAGTGCTGAACAGTAGCTTATTCTCTCCCCCAAGCTTACTCAAGCACAGAGGATTAGAGGTAATCTGCAAAATAAAGTCTGGAGGCCAGCACTGTGGCCTTGTGGAAAAAGCTACTGCATGTAGTGCCGGCATCCCATATGGGCACCAGTTTGAGCCCTGGCTGTTCCACTTCTGATCCAGCTCTCTGCTATGATCTGGGAAAGCAGTGGAGGGTGAACCCCTGAACCCATGGGAGAGACCTGGAAGAAACTTCTGGCTTTGGATTGGTGCAGCTCCAGCCATTGCAGCCATCTGGGGAGTGAACCAGCAGATGGAAGATCGATCTCTCTCTCTCTCTCTCTCTGCCTCACTGTAGCTCTGCCTTTCAAATACATAAATCTTTACAAAGAATAAATTCTGTGTTCTTCTTGTGATATTGCCATGTTCTGCCAGTGCAATTTAAGTCCATTTTTTCCATGATATCTTCTGAAGCATCTAAGGTGTTGTACAGCAGGTTAAGCTGCTGCTCCGAACACCATGTTTCAATGTGATTTCAAGTTCAGGCTGTTGTGCTTTCATGCCAGCCTCCTCTAATGCATTCCTGAGGGCAGCATCAGGTGATATGAGTAATTGGGTCCCTGCCACCCATGTCGGAGACCAAGACAGATCTCCTAGTTCCTGGCTTTGACCTGGCCCAACCCTGACTGTTGCAGGAATCAGGGGAATGAACCAGCAGATGGGAGCTCTCTCTCTCTTTGTCTTTCAAATAGATGAAAATAAACAATTATTTATAAAAATAAAAACAAAATGGTAGGGGAGAAAAGATGCCCTTGTTTCTACGTGGAAGAATTCAGTGATGTTAGTCATGGCCCTAGCATCAGCTGGGGAGCCCAAGTATATTCATGTTTTGCATTAGATTGTGGCAAATCATAAAATAATAATTGGTTTAATAGTGTCCCAGAGACTGTTGTATTTTTGAATGCAAGAACTTATTAAATATAACTGCCTGACATTAGGAAACTAGAGCTAGTTGAACTATTCAAAACTTCACCTGCAAACCACAGGCCTGACTACACTAATTCCAAACAACTGCTAACAAACTTCACCCTGCTTCATTCTCCTTCTCTCAGGTTTTGCCTGTCTAGGCAACTCAGCCCTTCGTAGTTAGCCATGATGGAAGGCCTACAAGGATAAAGATAATTAAGCAAACCTGATTTTCAAGGCTTGAAAAATTAATGACTGTGATTTTGACATTTTAAGAATGTTAGGTTGACCTTGTTCTTGATCAGTCATGAGAATTAACTGCAGATGTGCAGAGGAGCAAAGCCCTTAGCTTTATAAGGATTGGATTCATGCAGTTCTCTAACATTCTCTACTTGACATAGCCCATATTGTACCTTGTTCCCCCAAAGCAAGCATTAATTATAATTTTAATTTTTAAATACACACCTCCTTAATCTTGTATTTTGCTGTTACATGAATCAAGGAAATGACAAGCAAAATTTCTGTCCCAGAATTCTTAAGCTACTTTAAAATAAAATTAATGTTCACTTTTCAGTGAGCTATTAAAATAATCCATTGGGTGAAAAGTCTTCTTCTGTCCCAGGAGCTCAAGTTGCATTCAGCAGTTGTCTTTGGAATCCCAAAGAGAGCAGCAACAGTAGCAGTTATCCCTGGACACTTCTTCACTCCCAAAAGACAATTTCCTTCCTCCCTGCAGAGAAACCAAAGAGCAAAGACAAAAATCATCTGAAAGAGAGCTCAAGAAGTGAACACACAGCTCAGTGTAAAGCTAGCTAACTAGAGAGGGAGAAAGAGGATGCAGAATTTACAGAGAAATGGGAATTTTAAAGTATTTGTGTGATGGAGATATCTGTAAACAAAGCCAAGTGCTAAATATAGAAGCTATGGAAATAAATAGCCCAGCTTCCAGGATAGCCTTAGCTTTGATGTTAAACAGCAAAGCAGCTCCTAAAGGGTTCCTGTGCTATAAACAGGAAAGGATTAAGAATATGCTGATTAAGAGAAACAAACGTGTGTTACCTCTGGATTTTGCTATTTATGGAATAAAAGACAGGAATGTCAGAGCAAGCACTTTGTATAATTAAAATCTAGAGATTGTGAGAGGAAGGATAAGGCATTCAGTCCATTGTCTTGAACTGCCTATTTCATAATTTATTTCAAGGCAGCTTTAAAAAACAAAGGTGTCTTATTACAACAAAGCTACCTGACAAGTAAAAAAACACCATGGACATGAACTTTGATGAGCTTGACTGAAACCAGATCAGAAGACAAAAAAGGGAGTCTAATTGGAGCTAGTTGATGTCTCTAAAATGAACTTCATGTTGCCTTTTACATTTCCTTGTATTAGTTCTCATGGAAATTTCCATTAGTTGTGTGACATCTAGTAAGTAATGGATAGAAGTTCTTAGTTCAATTGCTGGTAAGTTGAGAAGGTGACCATCTTAGAGGTACTGCAATCATTAATGTAGGTGGAGTTGTTTAACAACACTTATAACTACTGTTTGTTTTAGGGCTACTTACAATGTTGCTATTTACAATGGATGGACTTAGGCCTTAAAAATAAGATGAAGTATAAGGAGGATAATTTTAAAAGTTTTATTTTTGTTTTATTTGGAAATATATGAGCCATCTTCTGCTGCCTCCCCAGGGTGCACATTACCAGAAGCTGGGTAAAAAACAGAATAGCCAGGACTTCGTCCAGACATTCCAATATGGATGTGGGTATCCCAAGCAGTCACATAACTGCTGTCCCACATATAATTCTAAAATTAAATGGCACTTTATTGGACCAGTGTTTATGGTGCAGCAGGTTGAGTCACTGCCTGTTATACTGGCATCCCATATGACTGCTGGTATAAGTCCTTGCTGCTCCGCTTGCAATCTACTCCTTGCTAATGCACCTGGGAAAGCAGCAGAAGATGGCTGCTTGTGCCCCGGTCATCCACATGGGAGTCCCAGGTGGAGTTCTTGGCTCCTGGCTTCAGCCTGGCAGAACCCCGGCGTTTGCAGCATTTGGAGGATGAACCAGCACATGGAAGGTCTCTCCCTCAGTCTCTGTAACTCTACCTTTCAAATAAATAAATAAACCCTAGGAAAAAAAAATGTAAAGGCGTACCTAGTCTACCCTTATATTTCCCAGCATATCTTGCAGCTAAGCTAGGTACACCTGTGAGGCTGAATGCCGGCCGAGAGGTATAAATAGAGTCGTCTGTAAGCATTTCAAGACCTTCCCTTAGAGGAGAAAACATGGGTTTTTTTTGGTTTTGTTTTTGTTTTTGTTTTTTTTTTCCTCTCTTATACTGCAAGCAGAAATGTCTCTAATATGAATTGTGTCTGAGTCGCCATCTCTACCCCAAGGTAGGTGCTGTCTATGCCTAGGATTGGGCAACCATCAGATAGATAAAAAAGCTTATTCCGTAGCAAAATAACCCTAACAGGCATGGGCATATGTGAGAGAAATGCAAAGGTACTTCAAAAAGAGCATAGGAAAATAGAATTAAAGACATATAAATTGGCTCAAAACAACTTTAAAATCCATGATTCATGGCTTTTTTTCATAACACCTATTTCCATGAACTTTTTGGAACCTCTCATGCATGAATTTACAAAAAATGCCAAAATAAACTTATTAATTACATTTCTCATAGATGTTTTGAAGTATGCTTGTAAATTTTTATGTTAGCCTTTCTCTTACTTATAACTGAACTTAATTAATAAGCATTCAGTATGATTAAAAGTGGGAATAATGGAACCAAAACTCATTTACCAGTTTGCTTTATTTCTCCAGTTCATGCTAAAACTAGAATGGAATACTTGCTTAAAACCAGAAGGCAATCAAATGTAATTGATTTTGTGTGGATTGTAAGTAAGTGTGAAATGGAATTTGGGCCCTCAAACCACTTTCTTCAAAGTGAAGAAACAAAGCATTAAGAAACTACACCTGCACAGAGTATAGACACAGAAACGTAGACAGCTACAAAATCACTGGGCAGTATAATCTTATGAGACACCATTGCATAATGCAGTCCAACATTTACTAAAATGTCATTAAGTACTACTTGACTGTATATATTCACATACACATGTCTATACATGTGCAAAATACATAATAGTATAAGCACCTAGACATGCAACTATTACATAATTGAATCAAATAAAATCTCAGTGGTGCTGGGAGCAAACGGTTAATAGAAAATCAAATCCTCAGGAGTTCAAGGAAACCGCTGAAAAAGGCGGGCGTTTTGGCAGGGAACCTGCTAGTGAAGACTAGAAGGAAGAATTAGACAAGTGACAAGAAGTGGAAATGGAATGCAGCGAACATGTTGTCAACAGAAGTTTTAGTTTGTATCTTTATATGACTTATTTGCAGTCAAAATTGTGGTTAAAGGTTCTTTTGCTTATGCTCATTTCTTTCATCTGGTCTCGATGGACTGCATAAATTGCCATAAGAGACCACATGACAGCATTTTCAGGAAAACTGCAATTTGTGCAATTAGCATTGAATTTTCAATGTGCGGAGTCCTTATTGTTTGTGTTTCACTGTGGTCAAAGGGGATGAGTGAGTGATTACAGTATAGTGATTGTGTCTGGTGAGGAGAAAGGCGATCATAACACCTGGTTGTTTGCTAGTGGAGGCAGGAAAATCGGGGCATTTAAAATGGAGTGAGAATGGCAGTTGTTAGACACTGAAATGGAGAAATGTGGCAAGCAGGTTTTATGGGAGTAAATGGAAGACGTACAATTAAGGAAAATATATGGGGGTAAAAAAATCTTGTGGAAAAGGTGCTGGATATGGTCTGATTGAGGATAAAGACAATCAGAGCGTGAAAAAGGAAGGAGTAAAATTTCTTTGCAGACATGATTTTCTATGTGGGAGACTCCAAAAATACATACCGAAAAAACCCCTGGAAAAAAATCGTAGCCACAGAACTCACACCTTACAGAAAAATGGACTGAAAATAGTCAGACCTAGGGAGAAATTTGAGGTCCTGGATTTGTGGATGAGTGTTTAGATACAATCAAAAGCATGACTTTGGTTAAATTGACCTTCATGGCCCGGTCTGGGGTGCACTAGGTTGATCCTCTGCCTGCGGCACCAGGTTCTAGTCCAGGTTGTTGTCTTCCAGTCCAGCTCTCTGCTTTGGCCTGGGAAAGTGGTGGAGGATGGCCCTGGTGCTTGGGCCTCTCCACCTGCGTGTGAGAGCAGAAGAGTCACCTGGCTCCTGGCTTCGGATCGGCGTATCTCCTGCCATTGTGGCCATTTGGGGGTGAACCATCAGATGGAAGACCTTTCTGTCTCTCTTGCTGTCTGTAACTCTACCTGTCAAAAAAGAAATTGACTGGCTGGCTCACTAGGCTAATCTTCCACCTTGCGGCACCGGCATACCGGGTTCTAGTCCCGGTCGGGGCTCCGGATTCTGTCCCAGTTGCCCCTCTTCCAGGCCAGCTCTCTGCTATGGCCAGGGAGTGCAGTGGAGGATGGCCCAAGTGCTTGGGCCCTGCACCCCATGGGAGACCAGGATAAGCACCTGGCTCCTGGCTTTGGATCAGTCCGCTGCACCAGCTGTGGCGGCCATTGGAGGGTGAACCAACGGCAAAGGAAGACCTTTCTCTCTGTCTCTCTCTCTCACTGTCCACTCTGCCTGTCCAAAAAAAAAGAGAAATTGACCATCACTTATTTTGCTGTATGAGACATTAAAAGAATGAAAAGACGAAGGAAGGACTAGGTGTGTCCTAATAGGCTAAGCCTCCTTTGTGGTATCGACATTCCACCTGGCTGCTTCTCTTCTGATTCAGCTCTCTGCCTGTTGCTTGGGAAGCCAGTGGAAGATGGCCCAAGAGCTAGGGCCTCTGCACCTGTGTGGGAAACCTGGGAGAAGCTCCTGGCTTTGTATCTGCCCAACTCTAGCCACTGCAGCCATTTGGGGAATGAACCAGTGGATGGAAGACCTTTCTCTGTCTCTTTATCTCTTTTGCTCTACCTCTCAAAAAACTAAAAAGACAAAGGAAGAAAATATTTGAAATAACTGTTTAAAAAGATTTACTTACTTGGAAAGCAGAGTTGGCAGAGTGAGACAGATCTTCCATCAGCTGTTTCACTCACTGAATAACTGCAATAGCCAGACTGGGCAGACTGAATCCAGGAGCTATGAACTTTATATCCAGGTCTCTCACATAATTGACAGAGCCCCAGTCAGCTGGCCATCACCTGCTGCCTTCTGGGCATATTAGCAGAAAGCTGTATCAGAAGCAGAGTAGCTGGTGCAAGGTGTCTGGGGCGTAACAAATCTTCCCAGGCAGACAAATTAATTAATTCATAGGCTTTTATTGGGATTCCACTCCCAGGGGAGGTTCCCTGGTCCCAACAGAGCAGGGGCTGGGGAAGTCACGCGTCAGAGGTTGGGAGGGCTCCTTTTATAGATACAGGGTGTGGGGGTTAAAGGTTGAGGCGGGTCTGATCCTCATTGGTTGACTTTAGGCACCCACGGGGACCTTGACAAGGACTTTTCTTCCCCAGAAGTACAGGTAGGGACTTCTCCATTCGCAGAAGTATAGGCCTTCCTTCCATGTAGATCCCAAAGCTACCAGCTGGAGCTCAAACTAGCACTCCTATATAGGATATGGTACAGGGAATCCCAGAATGAAATGCAGATTATAGCAAAAGTGTGGAACCAACAACCTCACTGTTAGAGTTTAGAGTTTAGGGTTGAAAAGAAAGCAGAGTGACTTTTTTCTTTTTTCTTTTTTTTTTTTTTTTTTTTGGACAGGCAGAGTTAGTGAGAGAGAGAGAGAGACAGAGAAAGGTCTTCCTTTTCCGTTGGTTCACCCCCCAAATGGCAGCTATGGCCGGCATGCTGCGGCCGGCGCACTGCACTGATCTGAAGCCAGGAGCCAGGTGTTTCCTCCTGGTCTCCCATGTGGGTGCAGGGCCCAAGCACTTGGGCCATCCTCCACTGCACTCTTGGGCCACAGCAAAGAGCTGGACTGGAAGAGGGGAAACCAGGACAGAATCTGATGCCCCAACCGGGACTAGAACCCAGGGTACCGGTGCCGCAGGTGGAGGATTAGCCTAGTGAGCCACGGCGCCACCTACCTTGACTTCTTAAATGGGTGGAATTTGTGAAACTAAAAGCAAAAAGCTGTACAAAACACCGTGCTAGAGTTGATAAACTTTACCTCCTTGGGAAGCAATTCTAACAACCCTGAGATCATTACTCCTGCTCCTATACTGGAACTGAATAATTGTATGGCAGATGGTGAGAGCAATGTTTCTAAGTGCTGGAATGAAGGGTACTAGAATGATAATCTGGTCATGAACTACAGCTGGAGAAGTCAGTGTAAATTTGGATAATAGATACAGATGGATAACTATGGAAAGAGTGACAGGTGTTTATATATGGGTTAGTATATCCATATGAGATTTCCAAACCCTATTCCCTGTAGGGGACCTAGAAGCATAACAACATAGTGTCAAGGAGCATACCCTGAACCCTGATCTTGGCTTCTAAAAAAATTCCTCAGTAAAAAAGAAATTGAGGGACTATGTTGAATATTAGAATCCATAGTCATAAAATGGAACCCTAGCTGCACATCTCCCTGTTGCTCGTTACTCAAGGTACTTTACATACTGGAGTTCCAGTTTCAGCATCTATAAAATGGGTATAAAATGCTTCTTGGCTTCTAACATGTTTTCATTTTCTAACATTCTATCTTCACTTGCTTTCTTTTATGATCAGAGACAGTGGTATTTATCCCTTAAAATATCATGACTCCTAATTAAAGTACCCTCACTACCTTTTTTTTATTTTTATTTATTTATTTTTTTATTTTTTGACAGGCAGAGTGGACAGTGAGAGAGAGAGAGAAAGGTCTTCCTTTGCCGTTGGTTCACCCTCCAATGGCCGCCACAGCTGGTGCGGCGGACTGATCCAAAGCCAGGAGCCAGGTGCTTATCCTGGTCTCCCATGGGGTGCAGGGCCCAAGCACTTGGGCCATCCTCCACTGCACTCCCTGGCCATAGCAGAGAGCTGGCCTGGAAGAGGGGCACCTGGGACAGAATCTGGAGCCCCGACCGGGACTAGAACCCGGTGTGCTGGCGCCGCAAGGTGGAGGATTAGCCTAGTGAGCCGAGGCGCCGGCCCCTCACTACCATTTTAAAAAAAAAAAAAAAAAACAAAAAACAAAAAACACAAAAACCTCCAGGATTGTGTTAGCTCTTGAAATATCTGTATTACTTATTACTGAGTCCAGTGTGGGTGTTTTTTGAAATAAAGGTGGCTTACTTCTACCTGCTCATTCAGGAACTTGGGATCCATTTAATCTAGTAACCCCAATAACAACTTTGCTCCCCAAGTCGTCTTGTCCTCTGTATAAATGGAGAAAGACCCCTCATGTCTTTGGCACTCATTCCTTTCCCACAAAGGAACTGGGAATGAATTAGTCATGTGACCCTCCTTCACTGCCGGGGGTGCTATGAAATGTGGTTCATAATTGGGCAATTTCCTTATAATTCTGTTTGAGACAACAAAATACAAATGTTGGTATAGAGTGAACCACTTCTGCCTTGCTCAATGCATGGGTCTATGAATGATGAGCTCTGCAGCCAACTCGCTTGCATAGACGGAGGTGCCATTGTAAGAAAGCCTCCTTCAGTAATCGTGAGGAGTGCTGGTGAGAGTTAACCCTGCAGTTCTCTATGCTCTCTAAATTGTTTGATAATTCCATCTGAAAATGTTTTCCATGTACTTGGGTATGCTTGCATATGATTCAACATTATATTAAAGAAATCACTTGGAATTCAAGCATTAAATGAATGCAACAGAAACTCTTCATGCTGTATTTAAAAATAGTCTTGCAGAAATGGGTATGGTATAAAGTGGGAGGTCATAATGTCTGCAATGTATTTTTCTTTGTATTTGCACTGAAGTCTTTTAGCTTGTATGTTTCTCTAACATCAGTTTATGGTAGCATATTTTTTTTATTAAACATAGCACCAGATCATCAGACACAGTATTTAGATAAGATAATAGGCTTTTTTCCGAATGCCTTAAGATATAGTCATAAGTAAGATGATTATTAAGAACAAGAAAACCTGGTATATCCATATGATATTTGTTACCAATTGCTGGTTTCCACCCATCTAGTGTTCAATTCAGAAGGGCTAGGGTTTGTCCCAGTAACTGGTGTTTCTAACAAGTTCCTGGACAGTGCTGGTCTAGGGACCATATTTTAAGAACCACTGATCTATCAGATTGTACTAAAGGAAATAAACAGAAAGGTTTATTCAACTTCCAGGAGGGGAATTGGCTTTGCCATTAAAATGCCCACCTATCCAAGTACCTGGGTTTTGATTTTTTTAGCTCGGGCTCCTGATCCTACCTTCCTGCTGATGTACGAGGGAGCAGGTGATGGTAAAAGTAATTGGGTCCCTGCCGGTTGGAAGACCTGGAATGAGTTCCTAGCTCCTAGTTTTGTCCTGGTCTAGCCCAAGCCATTGCAGATATTTGTGGAATGAAGCAGCTGATGGGAGCTCTCTTGCTCTCTTTGTATTTCAGATAAATATTTTAAAAAATAATTTGGAAGAAACAACCTTAAATTCATGCAATGTCACTGAGATTGGACTATTTGTGTCTCAGCTTTTGTATTAAAAAATAATGCAGGTCATACAGTGCTTAAGACTCAGGTTATTTTAGTTCCATAATCATAAGGCAGAATAGCTCCAGTTTGGATGTGTGGAGACTTTACTTAATTTTGACTGACCCACATACAGCAAATGTGATTCATCTGACTTGAAATTGAAAACCCGAATACTCTAGGTTGTGAAACACAATGGATTGTTACAGTGGGGGGCTTAAATAGAAAAAGATGGATTATTAGGGTGAGGGGAGTAATCAGTCCAAAGGTATATCTGAAATAAGTTGCCCAGATACTAAGGAAAATACCAAAAAAATCATAGAAACTTTAAGGAAAAGCAAGGCAGAGCACTTTCACTAAATTGAGCCCAGAGTCTGAGCTAAGTGGATTTAAATTTTTTTTCTTTGCTGGGTATTTACTTTCTTAATACAGGAGAAGGAATTCAGAGGAAGATTTATTTTTAGGCTTTATTTTCATCTGAGCAAGAAGAAATATACTGTGCAATAATGAAAAAATGACCTGTGCTCAAAGCCTGTGTTAAGGATTCATGAGTTATTTATTTAGAAAAATTATATACCCAGGGACCATGACCCTGGTCAATACTAGGCTTCATATTCAGTGGTTGTAGACTTTAGGGGATGAAGTAATTTATCATAACATTATTATTTATGGAATGAATGAATAAACATCACAGTTGGCTTTTTTTTAAGTCAAGGCCTGCCTGGAATAGGCCTAAAATATTCACTTCAAAAGGTGAACAATGATATTAATCAGTAATATATTTGAGGAGATGATCTGGAGCAAAAAGATATCTCCCAGGCCAGGAAGGTAATATTCAAGAAAATAAAGAAGCTAATGACTGTCTCTTATGATAATCTTGCTTTTGGTGAAAATACAAATACATTTTTTTTCTCAACTGCATTTACAAAGGAGGTATTAAAAAATGTGAATGTCTTGATTTGAAGGAGGAGAGTACAAACAAAATGTGTCCTGCGTTCTGCCAACGGCAGTTTTATTTGGGAGCTGTTCCGCTCTTAACTGTCATCACTCAATGTAATGTTTCAGAAGGGCCATCCAAATACTGTTCCTTCCCCCTCCCTCCGTGGCTGTTTCTCTGGCACCATTCTGTGGCTTCTCTGATCTCAAAGGACTCTTCTGCCTTGAAGGTGAAGTTCCTGCCTAAATGTTGTAGAAACCCAAAGTCGAGCACACGTCTCAGCACCCTCGCGGCGTGTTTCCGGGGAACCGTGTTGCCCCATTGCCATCCATCACACAGCAAGCCTCCTGCAGAGACACGGGAGGAAAGCCTCCCTACAGTCTGGCTGCCTTTCTCCTTTCCCTCTTAATGCTGCCTTGACTCTGTCCAGGAAGGGCTAGCCTGTCGGTTGACCGCAGCATTTCTGCTTTCGTGGTACCGTGGTGCCATAAGTTTGCAGAGTTGCCAACAGTGGCAGGACTCAAGCTTCTTCCCTACTCTGCTTCCTCCTCCATTCCTTTCTTTCCAGCATTTGCATCATATATACTTTAAATATGAGAAATACAGAACAGAAAACAGGAAAACAGAAAAAAGCCTTAAATGATTTTTGATTTAATATTTTATATTAAATAGATTGTATAATATTCTATTGCCCCAAGAACCTGTGTCATGTGTATGTTGAGGGTATTTCAAAAATAAACTGGAGTTGAAGTTTTTATTGCAAAAACAAAACCGATAAAGATAAGGGGTCTTCCCAAAAGTGGTGTATAATATGTGTTATGAAAAATTTCAAAACTTTTTCCACCAAGTTAACTGTTTTTAGATTTTACTCAAAAGTCAGAGTTACACAGAGAAGAGAGGCAGAGAGAGAGGTCTTTCATCCAATGGTTCATTCCCCAATTGTCTGCAATGGCCAGAGCTGCGCGGATCTGAAGCCAGGAGCTTCTTCTGGGACTCTCACACGGGTGCAGGGACCCAAGGACTTGGGCCATCTTCTGCTTTCCCAGGCCATAGCAGAGAGCTCGATCGGAAGAGGAGCATCCAGGGCTAGAACCGGCGCCCATATGGGATGCTGGCACTTAACCTGCTGTGCCACAGCACTGGCCCCTAAATTAACTTTAATTCCATTTTCCACAAACTTCCTGGGGTACTCTTGTACTTTGTCTTCAGGGCACAATTCTATTCAGTGTCTTTCTCAGATATGTCACTTGGACTAACATTCTCTTTCCAAGGTCTGTCTCCTCTTGTTTTTCCAGTTTCTCCTTTAACTGTTCTGAAGGTTCTGTGCTTCTTACCAATTTTGTAAACTGTTGCTGCTTTTCAACTTCTTAAATGAAGGGAGTAAATGTAAGAATTCCTTAGGGAATTTCTCATGAAGGTCGAGTCAAGGAAGTGCTGGAGGAAGGCAAATGTTTTGTATTGCTTGCCTGTTTGCTTTGTTCTACCTATGTCCAGAAGCAGAAACTGGAGTGAACTTTAGGCTCTGTCCAAGTACCCTAACACACACTACTTCCTTTCTTATTGCCATTGAGTGCAAATGTGAAGCCTGTAAGTCTTTCCCTCTGTGTTTCTGTAGGCAAAGAATCCCAGGGAGTTTACTTAAACATCTTCTTGCTGCCCCCCATCCCCCCAAAAAAGGGCTGTGTCTTCCTCTGATAATGTAAATTCCTATGCTTTCTATTTAAAACATCCATTTTTAAATTGCGGGTAAGTCAGTGTGTCCTTTCCACAATAGCCTCACAATTAGCCTCACAAATCTTATAGAATGATTAAGTCCTGATTTCCTCTCTCCTAAATGTGTGCCCTGTCTGATTACCTCGATTCCTGGTGGGGCCTCAAATTTTACCAGTAGTGTAAATATTTTGTTTGATCTCAGTGAACTTTTTTTTCTCTTAACAGGGTTCTTCTCATAAAAATATAACTATTAGGTACTGTGATGTTATGTATCTATCTTGGATGATTAAGTTAAGCTAATGAGCATGTTGCTCACCTCATCTATTTATGTCTTTGTATTGAGAGCAAACTCTTAGCCATTTTGGAATATTTAGTAACTCTATCAGTTTCTGTGCATTGCATTTCAAATCTGACATCCTACTCTGCTTCTGACTGGGGTTGCTTTTCCCTTCTGCCCTCTCCACTTGCAAAGACATAGTGATAAGGAATTGAGTGTGTGTGTGTGTGTGTGTGTGTGTGTTAATATCTCTGGTAGAATAGTGTTATTAGCATAAAAACATTTTAATATGTTTAAGGTTCTGATCAAATGAATCATTTTTTCTTTTTTGGAGTATCATTTTCTTCAGTTTATTGTGGACAGATTTCATTTTCTTCAAGGAAGGGGAGTGAGTAGTTGCTGGAAAAATGGAATAAGTCTTTACAGAGGAGAAAGTAAAATATAGTGGATATAAACATTTATTTTTAGCTTTGAATATGACAAAATGAAGTCTGATTTGTGAATTGGGTAAACTGGTGCTTTTAGTAGTTCTCACTTTTTTCCAAAAAGAAATATATTTTAAGATTTATTTACTTACTCAAAAGTCAGAGTTACACAGAGAAGGAGAGGGAGAGAGGTCTTCCATCCACTAGTCCAATCCCCAGTTGGCCATAATGGCCAGAGCTGTGCTGATTGGAAGCCAGGAGCTTCTTCCAGGTCTCCGATGTGGGTGCAGTGGCCCAAGGACTTGGGCCATCTAGTACTGCTTTCCCAGGCCATAGCAGAGAGCTGGATTGGAAGTGGAGCAGCCGGGATATGAACTGGCACCACAGGTGGCAGCTTTACCTGCAGCGCCGGCCCCAAAATATTCCTCCTTGAAATCATGCACTGTCTCTTAGATTATTAAGAAAAAGATTTGTCATTTTATAAAGATTTTACTTGAGAGGCAGAGTTACAGACAGAGGGAGAGACAGAAGAGAAAGATCTTCCATCTGCTGGTTCAATTCTCCAAATGGCCACAGTGGCCAGAGGTGAGCCGATCTGGAGCCAGAAGCCAGGATCTTCTGGGTCTCCCATGGGGGTACAGAGCCCAAGCACTTGGCATTTTCCACTGCTTTCCCAGGCCATAGGCAGAGTGGGATTGGAAGAAAAGCATCGAGGATATAAATTGGTGCCCATGTGGGATGTTGGTGCCGCAGGTGAAGGCTTAGCCTACTATACCACAGTGCCTACTATACCACAGTGCTGGCTCTTAAAATGACAAATCTTTTGAGAAAACTATTTGTACACCACATTAGATAGTATACACTCATGTCTATGTCCCACAAAATGTCGGGCTATTTTACATTATGGTTAAGTAGGATACAAGACAAAATACATGACTGGGAAGTGATTTAAAGTCTCAGTGCTCATATTTGGCATCATGTTTAAAGCTAAGTTCAAGAAAATTTTCCAAAAGCATAAATATATCAAAAGTCACAAAGTTACATACTTTTGTTACTGGAGAATGGCAGGGTTCTTGTCTTCATGCAAGAAAGAATTCAGGCGTGAGACAGAGTAGTGGAAAAGTGAAATAGCAAAGTTTATTAGGGAAGGGACATCCGTAAGGACGGATGGGCACCTCTCCAGACAGGACCTGAGTGCCCAGTCGCTTGGACTTGGGGGGTGGGGAAGGAGTGAGGTTACATGGTTGAGTAGAGAGATTACACCTGACCAGGCAGGCGGGTGGCTCAGCAGAGAGGCAGAGGGCGGAGCCCGCAGTCCAGTTGAAGCCTGATGGGGTGGGGGGGTTGGTGGTAAGGAGATGGGTCTTTGGGTCTTTGTCTTCACACATCTCCTCCTGAAACAAAGGATTTTATGGGTGTAAATAATAAGAAGCTCCTATCTGAGTTTTCCCTTGAAGGTATCAGACAGGAGGAAGGCTAGCTGGCCCCATCCTGGGTTCAGAGGAAGGGTGAGAAGGACCCCCTGGAGAATGGGGATCCGGAGCAGGGTGTTTGAAATGCAAATATTGGGCTGCATCTGGGAGATTGTGGAGGATTTGTCAGGCAGAAGGGGCATGGACCCCCACCTGGCAGGTTATGGGGTAGGAGGGGGCAGGGCAGGACACTGGGCTGCCCCTGAAACATTATCAGGATGACTTTGAGATGCAGATGCATATGCTGGACATAGTCTTCTCTTTAGGCCTGACACACACATAAGCTCATATCTAACTTCCTATCTAACACTTTTAAACGTGACTTTTTAAAATTGTGATTAGAATAATTTCTATTTTAATTTATAAATTGATTAATTACAAGTGATTGCTATCTTGGATGGCCTTCTCAGAGCAGCCCCAGGTACAAGAGGTAGTATGCCAGTGAGTTTTTGAGGAAGAGCTCTCAGGAAACAAAGTGGGGGAAGCAGAACAAGGAACGGAAAGAGCCAGCCAAGAGTGAGCTAGCTTTCAGGTGAAATACCAGCCTCAGCCTAACCTGCTGAGAGCTCTGAGTATCAATTACACCTCAGTTTATTCTGCCCCAAAGCAAGATTGCTGGCCTTCCATAGTCCTGCACCTGTCAGTCAGGAGCTGCAAGCTCTCTGAGGGAATAAAGCCTTCCAGGCATTTCCTGCCCTCTGCTTATCTGGGTGAAGCAACTGCAGGAGGTCAAGTGTAATCAAAAACTACCTATGCCAGTTGTTGGGACGATAGCCTACAGACCCTGGGTAATGTGTCCAGCACAGGGGTCCAAAGAAACCACCAATAGGGTTTCCTACAGGAGCTTTATGCAGATTTCCAGAGTAACTGGAAAATGGTCCTGGGTTTAGTTTTCCAGTCATTTCTAGTTCTTGATAAGAACAGCTAGCCTCATTTTGTATACTTGCATTAGTGTTGCAACTGTTCAGCAGTTGAGTAAAAAGTTTACTTCTGGTGAGTTACAGCACTTAGAACCTTAGGGCTTGTTTATTGATTCAGTGAGTGCTTCTCAGGGAAAATTGATCAACCATACTTCCCATTAGACATATCCATCCTGACTCCATGTATTAGCATTGGAAAACACTCCATTGAATTCCTCTGTCTTGCCTGAAAACAAAAAGTCGATCTCCAGAAGCAAGTTCTCTTTGAAAAGAGAAATAAGTTATCTTTTAGTGTGACAAGTTTTTAACAATATCTCATTTTGGAAAATAGATTAACTCCCTGCATATTACGGATGTCATGAAATTAAAAGGCCATTAAAATGCTGTGGTTGCTGAATACAGGGAGGAGCATGGTAGAATAAAATGCAAAATTCAAGCAGTATAATTTGGAACAAATAGCTGAAGGAGAATGAGGCTATTGGTAGATTTTAAAAGTGGCTACTAAGAGAAGGCTAAAATGAATGTGGGGACTTTATCATAGCCACTCTGATGCTGGATGCAGGCAAACCAAGTGATGGCTTCACTGCTGAACCAAATGCACCTACCAGATCTTGAACTCTCACGCTTGCAAACTGTAAGCTGAAGTGTACCTTTCCTTGTGAGTGGCTCCTCTCAGGTGTAATTGAAGTAACAAACAGCTGACTAATCCACCTGCATGTTTGACTTAAATTGCTCTCTGTTTCCAGACTAGTGGTTCTCAAAGTATAGTACTTTGACTAAAAGCATCAACATCACTAGGGAATATGTGAATTCTGTGGTTCTACCCTAGACCTACTACATCAGAACCTTTGCAGTGGGGCTCAGCGGCTGTTGTTTATTAAGCCAAAGGGTGATTCAGAAGCAATCTAAAGTTCAAGAACCTTTGCACAATGGTGACAGATAATGGTTGCCCACCAAAAAGACCCATTAACCAGGACTATACCTTGTTGTAGGATATTCTGATAGTTCAACAGACTACTTAGATCCATTTATAAAATACCTGTATCAGTATTTTAACAGCGATCAGAACTGCTAATAAACTTAAGTCTTCAGACTACCAAGTCTATCAGTAGCACCAACATTACTGTAGATTGAAGCAACAATTTGCTCTATGGGCCCTAGACGCCAGAGTCTAGGAGAAGTCCTAAAGATGTCTGGCCTAATTTTAGGTGTTCTGCTTTAACCCTTTGCATGGTACATCTGGGCTGGCTACCAATATATAGTGTTTATTTCTCTAATTTGAGTGACAAATACAACAACCTGGAAGGTGCATTAGTCTGGCATCTGATAGAGGCTAGTAGGTGTGGAAGGGAGGACCACATGGTGAGCTGGGAAGCAGAGAGAAGCCAGGGAGACCTGTGTTCATATGGCCAACCCTCTCTGGAGAATGAGCTTCCAAGGGCAAGACCTCAATGACAAAAGACCACTCTCTAGACCCACCTCTTATTAAATGCCATATTTAGATCAATTTTCCACCTTTAATCAGCTTTTGACCTTAATCTGTTAACCATTAACCAAAGGTTTTGGGGTTTAAAAGGCTGTATTTGCTTGAAGAGCCAAATCTATCCTATGGTTCAAACCATAACACTAAGAAAGTGGTGTATTCAAATATTAAAGTAAGGTCAAGAGAATGCGAATAACTTGAGCTGTCAAATAAAAAAGCTTGGTTCGTGGTGCAGCCATAGTGAAATAGTTGTAAGCCGGAGATAACATTTTAGATGATTCAAAGGGAAAATCTGGCTACATTTAAGTCATCTGGACTTTTCGAGTGGAAACAGCTTGTTTGCCTGATGAATCTGTATCATTTCCATTTCCAAGGACCTTTTATGGAAATCGGATTCTATGCTCATCCAAAATATAAAAATAATTTTCAGCACTTATGAAACTGTTTGCAAAATGGTGGATGCTGTTTATGGTTAATTTAGTTAACCTACAATGAGGATTTTTGTTTTTTGGCTTATTACATGAGATAATAGAGGAGGATTGTTTGAAACAATTAGGTATCTTAGTGCCTTTCTGGGTAGAGACTGTTTGGCCCTAATAGGAACACAATATATCAAAGTCAGACAGTACCTCGTATCTTCAGAATATCATTCATTCCATAAACCAAGATGGAATACAGCTTCTATTCTGGACTCTTTTAAGCATATAGCTTAGTTCTGTACAAATGGAAAGGAAAGACCAAGTCGTCTTGTCAAGGGACTCATAACCAAGAAACCTCACACTAATAGACAGTTAACAACACAAATATCTCCTTGGTGGTTCTGTTCAAATATTAATCTTTCAGTTAATTATGACACATAAAAATCAGTTTTCACTAGAGCTTTTAGGTTTCAAAGATTTATGAAATATCTATACAGTACTAGATTTGTCGGATCTTTTTCTCCTTCTCGCTGTGTTTTTCTTCTAGTTGCTATACTGTCTACTTCCAATATTTCTGCAAGAATCTTCCTTTTCACTTGGCATAAGAAATGTGGCCACCATAGTAAGTTATATGTATGCATTCCTTCTTGCTTGCTAATTGGAGATCTTGATCTAATGTCTCCATTGATTTAGTAGCAGTCCATTGAGGAAGATGTTGCTGGCATCTGCATTTGTTTGGGAGTATACAAGGTGTAGACAAACATCTGCAGTAGCTTGCTTTATATTCCATTGATAACAAATGATCATTTCAAAAGGGAACTCACACTTTCTGCTTCCTGGTTCTCTGAAATTTATCCTTTTTAAAAACTGAGCATTTAAAGTAAGCAGTCCAGATGTGTTGCCTTTCTGTATTCTCTGCAGTAGTTGAGAATGCCTCTCCTTGCATTTGGTGTTTCCTACGCTGAGTCTCCATTGTAGACTGTGGACAGAAAGACAAAAATCATTCTTGGGGGAACAAATGGGACAAGAGACCAGGTGGAAGACAGTACAGGGATTTTGGGGGGAGCTACACTGCATAGACTTTGCAGTCTCAGAAATGGAATAAAAATAAGGAACAGAGTTGAATCTAAATCTATTTGCTCCTCTTTAGAGTAAATCCTTCATAAAAGCACTTTTTTTAATTGTGCATTTGAATTATGTTTGATAGTCAAATTAATGTGTTCTACTTTCTGTAGCTGGAAGTTGAACAACCTAATGAATATACCATGTGTGAAGGTATACACAATTGCCATATGTAGCCATCAATATCACGTGAGATGTTTATGACTGGAATGAATGTTCTGTGATAACATTTTATATTTATATAAAAGTTCAAGCATGTTACTATATTGGATGACTAATGGAATTTGGTAGCAATGCACAGAAGTTGGTATTCTGGCAAGAGTTGATTTTAAGTTGTAATCTTTCCTGAGATTTCATGGCTCATATACCTCACAGTAGGTTTGTGGCTGATGGATTGAAATCTTTGCTGAATAGTAAACATCAGGCACAATTTAGTCTTGCTTTGGCCTGCTTGTCTCAAGTTTTTTTTTAATCGTTGAAGAATTTTCAAAAAAATCCTTGATTCCTGTTAATTCACTTTATCTGTACTGACAAAGGAAGAAGGCATTTTAGTGCATGTACTGGTATACCCAGGGTTGTGGTCTGTAAGCTTTACATGGTGTCAGTGAGAGCCTTGGAAACAAAAGGGTCTGTTAGCCTATCTGGGTCTGTGAAGGAAGAATATGCTATGTTCCTTTGGCATCCCAAACCTCTTCCCATTGTTGAATCGGCTTAGTGGTTAGAGAGAACTTCCTTTTTCTACTTTTTCAAAGATGGTTTTAATAGCATGGAGTATATAATGCAAAGATCGTAGCAAACACAATGATTCGGTGATTGCTTGAATTTCTAAATGCTTAGTATTAAATTTTGCCCTATGTAAGTGTCTGAGTCAACTCTTTACAAAACAGGAATGGATGCCCTTTTTTCTCAAATCGGATTTAAGCTCAGATGATTCACTGTTATGCATACTTTTACAATCAATAGGTGTAATATTTTTATAGTTCCATATAGAAAGAAATGTTGTATAATCCTCATATAAGTTATATAGTTTTATCAGTCATTCACATAAAAAGCCTTGTGACAACTGTATGAGTGCGTATACATTAGTACTGCTCAGAGTGGTCCTTAGAGCAGCACCAGTATCACCTGCAAGTTTACTTAGAGGTGCAGATTCTCAGGCCTTCACCAGACCCTGAGTCAGTAACTGTAATGGGAGGTGCCCCGCTTATCTGGGGTTTAAGAAGCCTCCCGGGTGATTCTGCTATAAGCTATGGTTTGAGAGCCACTAGCCTAGAAGTTATCATTTAACAGATAAGTTGATGCTTATATTGGTAAAATAGCCAAATACATGTTCAGTTACATTTTGGGCCCTTTCTTGGAGACTTTCTGCTTATATATCATGTGATTTCCTTTTTGGAGAAAGGAGTAAAATACTGAACTTTTTACAAAGTTGGAAAACAGTAACTCTCAAATGAACCAAGAAAGGGACCATTGCGCTGCTTTATAATGAGTGTGAGTTGTTAGAACTATTAACATCGTTAGAACTATTAACACAAGAAAATTAGCCTAGAAAAAGTTTTAATGACACCAGTAACATTTTAGTGGTCCTGTGCATTGGGTTCTTCATTTTCCTCTTAGTGGAGGAAAGAAAATGATGTTAAATCCCAGAGCAGTAGCTGTTGCATGTTAATGGAAATGGGAGACACTATTTTAATCACTGCTTTCTCACAGAATGAGTTCATGGATGGCTTTTCCACCTGGGTCTTTGCCATGCCACATTACCCACATTGATAATGCCCTGCGGTGGTTTTCCTGCACACATGGTTTTACATGCAAGTGAGAGAAGTTCTTGGTGTCTATCAGAATGAATCCCCAGGATAGCTGGCGTTAACTACCCCCTCCATAGCTTGGGGAATGAACTTTTCCTTTTGAGCTGAAAGTAGAAGGCAGTGATCATTATCTGTAATATACAAGTCTATATAATGATGCCTGCTATAATTTTGTTCTCAATTCGAGCTTTGTGTATGTAATCAAACAAGTAAACCTTCAGCCTATTGTTTGTTTCAGTGGAAAGAATTTCTTAAAACATTGCAATCAAATTAGGTAAATGAAGTGCGTATGAGATGTTTGTACTATATAAATATAAAATATCATAACATGTGCCAAATATAAGTTTTTAAATAATTATAAAGACATCCATGTAATGATCACTAAATTCTAAAGTGACTGTTACTGCCTTCCTATCCATCTTTGCTGCATATTCCAAGTGATGTGCGGTTTCCTGCACACAATTCCAGTCCCTATGCATCTGTACCTGTTTCTTTTTCCCCCTTGGTCCCCCTCCATGCTCACAGATTATAAGGCTGATAGCCTCCTGTTTATCCTTGCTGCATTTTGGCTGAGGAGTTGCCATAGCCCTCTGAAGCCCACGTTTGCAGAGCACTCTGAAATGTTAGAGTATAATTTGTTGGTGAGCTCCTCAATATAGGAACTTAGATTTGCAGTTTTTGGTTTAATCCCTGGAAGCAGCCTATTCCTGATTCATTGTAGATATTCAGTAAATAACGTTCATGTGAATTAATGACTGGCATTTCCACTTGGATAAATCTCTCATATATCCAAAGTGCACTATAATTTTGCCCAAACTGCTGAGTCCAAGTGACAATGCTGGAATACCCAGTGCTGTGTTTGGCCCCTCTGTTTGCTTTAGTTAATCCTGCCTGTATCTTTATCTTTTACCTCTGAAGTCGTCTTGTTCCCTACTTGATTTTGTCTTCCATTTTTCATGTCTCCCCTCAGCTCCCATATTCTGGGGAAAAAAAACTTAGTTTGATTCCCTCCCTGTTTTCCCTCTTAGAGCAAAGATTGCAGTGGTCAATGCTATGGAGAAGAAGCTTGGACCAGATGCTCACCTTCCTCATTTCTGATTTCCACCCCCACCATTTCTTTGTTAAGGAAGCCATAATGCATTTGCCTACATGAAGCACTGAGTCCTGATGTTGATACCATTGTCCTGACACTCTTAAGGTTACCTTCAATATTGTATCTATCATGGCCTTAGAGGAACCATGACATGCAGCAGCTACTTGTCCTGAAAAGTTCTTGGTGGGTTGCTACCTGTCACACCCGATAGTTTGTGAGGATTTCCATGGGGTTATACAGTGGAACTGGCTAAAGAATCCTCTAAAATGGGGAAAAGGAATTTTCAAGATCAGAGTGAGCAAGGGAAGGGACCCACTGTTCCCTGTCCCTCTTGCATCCCTCAGAGCTGTGCTGGCCCCTGTTGCTCTGTTGGACCTGCCATATAGATTGACATTCTAGTGGAAGGATTCTCCCTCCAATTTGACCATTATCATACCACAACTTAGATGCAAGAAAATAATTGGACCCTTTTGCACCAGACATTTGGAACTGGTGACAGGTGTTTCAAGAAGTTGCCTGAGAACACCAGATGCTGGTGCTGGGGGACTTGGGGCCTATGAGAGGCGATACCCACTCATGTCCAGATGGCTTAGTGGTGGGAATTGCAATGCACCCCCTCCTGTTGGGAGAAATTGCCTACCACTCGTCTGGCTCATTGTCACAGAAGCACAGGTTGGACATCTGCAGTCACTTTAAGACAACCCTCCACACTGTACCACAGTCCTTTCTGGCTGGTGGCAGAGCCCACTGTGTATATCAGTAGCATGGTTGGCCCAAACCTCATGGCGCATTTTTTTTAGACCCTCAGGGTTTCTGAACTTTGTCCCTATCCCTGTTTGATATCCTTTTCTGGCATCATCTCCTGTGACTTCCCTTCACATGGTCTGTGTTCCAGTCAAATGGAATAATGAGTGGCTCTCATGTGACTTCTCCCAACACTGCTGGTGAAAGTGCACTTACACTGATCTTTATTCCTGATTGGCGCTCTATCCTTTTCGCCATCATTCCCTGCAATGTGCTGTATCTCTAGGAACATGAGTACCTCAAGGCTGAGCCCAAATCTCATGCACTCCTGTCTGGACATTTGTTCGTGTTGTATCTTCCACCTGGGATGAGCTTTCTCCATCTTTCTCTTCGCTATGCTTAATGACTCCTCCACAGGCTTTTTCTCTGAGCTCCTAGGGGGAAGTCTCTGGTCCCCCATTGCCTTAGCATTTAACTTTAACTAACTTGGCATTAACAGTTTCCCTTGTCTTGCACACACACACACATTTCTTTATTCTTCTAATTGATGATAAGTCCATCCAAAAAAGCAATAATAGCTTGTGTGTCCCATACTCGAGGGTCACTTGCACACTGTGGGTGTCCACTAAGGGATAATGAAAACATGACAGGGTCAGGGCATGAGGAAAGTATGCAGAAAGCTGGGGAGTGAGGGAGACAGATAAGTTTTACCTTGGCCAAATGAACTGGATGTGGCTGTGAGCTAGAGGGAGAATCTCCACTTTTTCCCCCTCCACACCCCTTTTCTGTTCTCCATCCCCACTGACATTCCCTCATACCCTCCTTTACACTCAAACTCCTGGGATGATTTTTTGACAGTAGAATGGGAAGACCTGATTCATCATGCCTTGGGAATGGCTTATAGTATAGGCTAGGGACCCAAACCATACATTCTCTTCTTCCAGAATGTGTTAGAATCTATATTAAATTGAGCAGTTAGCAGTTAGCAATCTTCTTGTTTTCATTCCACTGCTACTGAGATGTGATACAAGGGGCTGGGGTAAACACCCCAAGTGCAGAGAAATTTTCAGGCAAGTCTCACAACAATATCTTGAAAGTGATGTCAATGACACAAAACTAAGAAATTCTTTTGTGGTTAACAGTTTCACGTTTTTTGCCTTCCAGGAGACAGAGCTGTTAGATCTCAGCCTTGTCAAGGATGCCAGGTGTGGGAAACATGCCAAAGCTCCCAAGGTAGGAGGCACAGTGCTGTGCACATACTGGATACTGCTATGATTTAGTTGTGTTGTGATAGCAATTAATTGTGCCAATTAAAATTTTCTGTTTTAAAATAATACAGGCAGGTTTGCCTTAAACACTGGATTTTTATTGAAAGATGAAAGCAGTGAGTGTGGAGGAATTTGGACAACAAACATGAGGGCCTCTTAAAAAATGACAGTTAATAGGTAACTAGGAATTTTTAAAATGTGATTGAAGCTATTTGAAAAAATTCCTGACACCCCCCCAAGACACGTAAACTAACCTTTAGACATTTTGAATGAAGACCCTGTATAATTCAAATGTACTACAATTGAAGTAATTCTGTCCATGAAACCAAAAACTTTATGTAATGTACCAATTCTGCAAACCTTACTGGTTAAGATCAGTTACTTTGGGATTAGTTGTGTGGAATGCCGTTTGTTTTGGTTTGAAACTTGTTAAGGAAATGTTGAAAGAAATATTTGCATTTTATTTGTTTTGGGGGGACTTTTTAAAATGTTGGCTAAAAACAAGCATAATTCTGCTTAGCTTATGTTATGTGGTAGGATATAGCAGGATGAACGTTGAATTAGCATCAAAGTTAAGCTATTCTTTGTATTTAAAATTCTGTACTTCAAATATTTCATTTCCCAGCAGAGAGGGTATTAAGAAATGGAGAAGTACACTTGCTGTTTGGTTGCCTAATGCCTCTTTTCATTGGTGATACAAAACTAGCGATTTTCTTTTTTTGTCTTCCTACAACTTTTTTTAATCCTTTTAAAAGCCAAAATACTTTCCTTGACATGTGAAATATCTGTTGCTTTGAAGATGCAGGGGAAAAAATTCACCTGCAATGATGATCCTTCTGAGACATCACAAGGCTGTAGATGCTGGCAAATTCTACCTTTTGCCAAATGGATTAAGATGGGAAATAAAATATTAAAGTGAGAAAGAATAAAAAATAACTTTTCAAAAAGGCTTTTAAGCTTTTCCTATGAAACTAGTTGATTGTGTATATTAGTCTCCTGGTAATTTCACTAGCTTGGTGTTTCAGTTTCATATTGGGCTTATCATAATTAATGCTTTGCAGATGATTAAAATTGTTCAGAGTTTTTAATGGAGAAAATAATTTTTCTCCTCTCAACAGCATTTCAGCCAAGTTTCATGTAAGCCTCTTAGTTCCAATAACTATATCGATCAAAGTTATAAAATTTTTTAATGCAAGTTTATTGGCTAAACTCAGAATTTCAGGATCGCCAGACTCTCCTCTCAGTCTTGGGCATTGGGTGTCAAAGTGAATTCTTCAGCCGCTTGGAGCATTTCTTCCAGGCTTGAATCCGTTTCTTATTGCAATACATGGCTTGCTTATCAGTTAAGTGCTTCATTTATGGATGCAGTTTGATAAATGCCTATTGAGTGTTGATAAAGGAATAGAAGTAAAGTCTGTACTGTGTGCAGCTGATAAACCCTGATTAGATCCTGAAGTGTTCTCTCGAGGATGGACTTTCAACACTTAGAGTACTCTGGCTTTGACTGCTGTTTCTGTCAACACTTCCTTTTGAGGGAGCATTGCTTTCTCCATGATCTAGGCTTTTTTTCTTCTGACATTCAAGTGCCTCACTTTTCAATATTTTCAAAGCCTGGCTCTGTGAATATCACCTGTGTGGTCTTCCAGAGGCTCTGACCTCTTCTTAGTTTGTGGTGATAATGAGCAGTACTTCATGAGATTGCTGTAAGGATTAAATGAAATAATTCCATTAGGAAACCTTTGGCAAAGAATCACATGGGAAACTTCCCATAATGCTGATGCCATTTCCCACTCCCATAGATACTGGTACCACAACCATCTGATTGGTCCAGGTCTGATGAGGCTTCAAGGGTTTTGAAAACAAACTAGCAGCAAAATTGGAGCACCAGTATCTCACTAAATAGTTGCCACATTCATATTAAAAATGCCAAGTCAGTTTTGCAGGATTTTTTTTTTCATTTCACTCACTGAATATGATTTCTCATTAAGATAAGAGGCATTGGAGAATGGCCTTGATCTGAAAGGGCCTTGTGGGTGGGCAGGCAAGAAACTTGATGTAAGTTTTAAAGTCTTTTAGTTGCCAAAATTCCTCAGCTCAAATTAGCAGTTGGAATATTTGAAAACTTCTCTGGAAATACTGGATTCAGGTGAAGTCTCAGTTGCTTAATTAATGTTGCCAAGATCTAGACACCTGTCTTTCTCACCAGTCTGGCTTTCAATGAGCTGGATGAGGTGCCTTTTCCATCTTCAGGTTCCCCATGGTGGCACCCCTGTGCATTTTACCCTTGGCAGTTCCTGGACTTCCTAATATGACAGCAGTTCCACATGGTGGGAGTTGAGGGGGACAAGCTGTCCACGCAAGTATTCCGGAATGATTGCAGGAGGATACCTTGTTGAAGAACGTGTTTGGCCTGGAGGAATGCAACTTGAATAGGAGACTGTTGAGCCGACTAGAATGAAAGCAGCAGGACGTAGTGTAGAAAATTAAACTGTAATGATATTGGAATGGAATGAGAAAAACATGAAAGTTAGGACAAAAAGGCAATGTATTGTAAGAACAGATTGAGTGCACAACTTTCCGTGGGGGCTTATAGACAATAAAGGGAGAAAGAACATTTGTGGTGCAGATATTTATCAAAACATCCAGGCCTACTGCAAATATTTATCTGTATTCCCATTATTGTTTTTCTACAGCATCTCATTAGATCAAAATTCAAGATCTTAGTTGAAAATGAACTGTTTTCTAGGCCTGCTGTGATTTGAAATAACATTTATAGGAAATGAAGGAAGCTTCCATGTGTGGCCCTGTTAATGAATGTAAATGTCTTCTCCCATCACAATGCAAACAACTCTAGAGCTGCTTTTCAACGTATAGCCTTAATTCAAGTTAGCAGGTTTGAAATTTCTTACTAGAAACTGGGAGACTTTTGGTCTTTGAACTTGGATTTAAATCGATGATAAACCTTTATCTTCTGAAACCTAAAATTTACTGGTTTGTCCTTTCTCCTCTCCTCCCTCCCTCCATATTTCCCTCCCAAGTTTATGAAGCACATGTTTAGTGCTATATGGTATATACACCTTGTCTGCTATCTACATGTCATACTTTCTGGATTATGATTTCCAAAAGAACTTTGCTTTTAAAGAGTGCTCATCCCTGTGTCATCTGATCTGTTAGTGGTTCCTGACCCAGCAGATCATTTAATGGCTCGTGCACAGCATAAATGAAATGCAATAGATTTTACTAGAAGTTTTACTAAAACGTCTTACCTTGGTCGTAGCAAATCAAGTGAACTTAATAATGAAGTTAGACTCTACACTAAGGTGCTGTGCAATGAAAAGAATGTATGTGAGCCTTCTCCCATGTCATCTCAAAACCAACTCTCGGATTGCTTTTGGACTCCACACAAGCAAACTCATGGTTACAGATGTGTTCCCAACTTTAGCGCCCGAAAAGTGGGTGCTGTTGACATTGAGCTCTGAGCGGTACATGCAGAAATATCCACGAAAAATACTTCTACAGTTTTGCCTCCAAAAATTTGGTTTGGAAGAAACTGCTTCATGTACTTAGTTACAACCAGATCATTGTTGGTAAAGGGAGGTTAATTTCAGATATATAATATTAATGTTAATATGGATTTTCATAGAGCATAATTAAAGATGGTATATAATAGCAAAATTGCATGAAGTAAAATAGAATAAAATTAAATCTTAAATTGACTAGAGTTTGTCTTGCTACTGTATCTTTAAAAATGATGCCATTTATACTGGTTCCAGTCCCAGGTGTTCCACCTCCAATACGTCCCTACTGATGTGCCTGGGAAGGCAATGGAATATGGCCTAAGTACTTGTGCCCCTGCCACCCATGTGAGAGACCCAGTTGGAGTTTTGGGCTCCTGGCTTTTGCCTGGTCCAGCCCCAGCTGTTATGGACTTTTGAAAGTGAACCAGCAGATGGAAGATTTTCTCTCTTCTATAACTTTGCCTTTTAAATCTAAAAAATGCCTTTTAAACTTCTTTATTGACTTGACAGCTAGTCATGGAGTGAAAATCTCTGCCAGGCACTGTTCTAGGTGCTGGGAAAAATAGCAATTAACAAAAGACAAACAACTCTGCTCTTACATAATGCTCTGCTTAGCAGTGAAGAAATGGTGCTATAGTAAATCGGGTCTTCATTTAAAAAAACCTGATTTGTTGCAATTACTATTTCCTTTGTGGAACTGTGTCCACCCTGGCAATTTTCTTTTTATTTATTTAAAACAAATAAATAATTATACTAATTCTTTAGGAGAGACAGAGGGAGAGATCTTCCCATCCACTGGTTCATTCCCCAGATGGCCACAGTAGCCATGGCTGAGCCAGGCTGAAACTAGAAGCCAGAAGCTTCATCTGGGTCTGACTCATGGGATGCAGAGGCCCAAGTACCTGGACCATCTTCTGCTGCTTTCCCAGGCCATTAGCAGGGAGCTGGATCAGAAGTGAAGCAGCTGGGACAAGAACCAGCCCCCAAATGGGATGATGGCTTCATAGGTGGCAGCCGTACCAGATATACCATACTGGCAGATTTCAAGCCAGCAATCTAACATCACGAAGTGAAAACTTGGAAAGATTGCAGAAAAGAGATAAAAGATAATGTCCCATGGATAAGAATAAAGCAAAGTGGGAAACTAAAGACCATGGGTGATGCTGAAGCTTTCTGTTCTATAGATTCCTAGTGTAGTAAGGGATCTTGGTGAGATGTGGCCATTTGAATAGAAATATGAATTTAGTGAGGCAGAGTACCATGTTAAATGTACTAGAGGAGCATATTTGGCAGGGAACACAGCAAGAGCGAAGTCTGAGGTGGGAACCTGCAATGCATGTTTGAGGAATAGCAAAGACACCAGTGTGGCCGCAGTGAGGTACAGGCGTCAAAGGCTGTGCTAATGGGCTTGTGCTTTAGCTCTGATGGAAGTGTGAAGGTTTCTGAAAGACCTGAGCAGAGGAGTGATGACCTGAGCTTTTATAAGCATCACTGCTGGCTATGTTGAGCATAGATTGAGGATAAAGAAAGACACAGAAAGACTAATTAAACATGATATTGCAAACATCCTGGGCAGTAATCCTGGTAATTCTTGGTGGAGGTGGTAGATGTAAAAGTGGTATAAGCAAAATGGCAGAATCTAAATATGTTTTGAAGGTGGAAACAGCTTATTAATGTATTAGTTGTGAAATGAGACCAGACTCAAGAACACCTGTTAGTAATTTGACTGGGGAAACTGGCAGAATTGGATCACCATGTTCTGAGATGGGAAAGAATAAAAGCACATCTAAACATGTTTAGTTTGGTTATGATTCTTTAAATTGAAGTGCCTATTAGGGTCTACCAAATGATGTCAAGATCACAGATAAACACAAATTTGAAGCTTAGATAAATTATTTTTCCCTGAAATGTAACTTAGGGTATTTAAAGTTCAAAGGTTAGGTGAGGCTTTTTAAGGAATGTCGATATAAAAAAAGGGCTAAGCAATAATCAAATGCCAAAATGTCAATTTCACTCATACATTACATTGTTTTGGCAATCTCCAAGTCAGGGGAAACAGGTTATTTGTCTTTATTTCACTAAGCTTGATGGTCTCCAACTGCATCCATTTTGTTGCAAAAAATAAACAAGATTTCATTCTTTATGGGTGAGTGATATTCCATTGTGAGATTTGATTATTGTTTATAGCCCATGTCTATACTCTCAGAGAACAGTGTTTTTTGTACTTGAGTTCTTAAGAGGGTTAAACTTATTATAAAGTTAATTGAAAATGTCATTGTAAAAGAGGGAGCAGCAGTGAGGGTGGGTAGGGTGAAAAGTATCATTATGCTCTTAAAGCTGTATATAAATTACATGAAATTTGTTCCCTTTGTAAACTTTTTTTAAATGGCATCAACACCTTAAATAACTACTCCATTTAAAAAAAAAAAAAAAACTACATATACCCAAAACAAAGAACTGAGGTTTGAGACCGGAGGCCTCCAACTCTTTGGTTTTGAGGAGACTAGGAAGAGCCAGGGAAAGAGACTGAATGGCACATACCCCAGGGAACTGAAAGCAAGAACTGGAGCAGATACTTGTATACCAATGTCCATCATTGGATGAAGCGATGATTCAAATGTAGCTAATACTTACAATGAATAGTATTCAGCTTTAAAATTTTATTGATGTATGCTAAAACATAAATAAATCATTATGCTAAGTGAAATAAACCAAAACACAGAAGGACAAATAATGGTGGTATTGCATTCATAGAGAAAGTAGAATGGTGGTTGCCAGGACCATTGGCGGGGAAATTACATGGGTACAGAGTTTTGATTTAGAAGATGAAGTAGTTCTACAGATGGATTTGGTGACATTTGTACAACCATTGAACTATGTTTTAAAATGGTAAGTCTTGTATTATATTTATTTTACTACAATAAAAAAACAGTCCAACTAGGAATAGCCAGGGAGGTGGAAGAAAAAAGGCATATTCTGGGTGCCTAAAAATTATTTTAAGAATAAGAAAGTCAGATGGTGAATTTGGATCAAATGGCAAGTTTCTTTTTAGCCTTCTGAGTCTTCACTTTTCCACACTTGCAATTTCACTGAAAATATTTTTACGTGCATTAAAATTCTTATCCTGAGATTTTCATTTTAATATTCAAAATAAGCTATTTATTTAAGGATTGTCAAATCTCTAATAGCTCATCATAGAGTCTGGATGCCAACATATAAATCTCGTAATGAGCTGTTACTTGGATGTTATACAACAGTGGTTTCAATGAATCATCCTTGAAGCTTGAAGTTGAAATGAGGGTTTTATTTATTGACCCTCTTTGCTGACTATGAGTTATTTTCTCTGACTTTAACGATTTCACCATTGTGTGAAGCTTTAGACATAAAATTTGTTGTAGGTTTATGGGGATTGGAAAAGAAAACACATACCACAAAACAAAGCCTTCTCTGTTTTTCACTTGATGGCTAATGAGATCAACCTTTAGCCCTTATTCTTGGTTCCAACTATTTCCTAATTTACCTAACATCTTGCAATAATCTTGTTTGGTTTGTTCTGTCATTCTGTTTCCATAAATGTGTGCTGTTTACATCTCTATTAAATGGAGCAAACTGTGGCTAAAATTCATAAAATTTGTGCATGTGCAAGTGTGATGATTTGACAGCTATTCACATTTATCTCCAGATGTAAATTATATGGCATAGTTCCTTTCTTATGTTCATTAAATTCCATAGATGTCAGTGGTTTCCTTGGAAACAAAACCTTTATATAACTAGTCAGATTTGGTGGTGGAAATATCAGGATGCTTGGGGTGGGGGGAGGGCTGTTAAGATTCTCTTGGAAGATATTTATATTTAGCAGTTTTATACTCATATGGATTTTCTACCTGCCCCATATCTTCATGGACATTGAATAGTGAATAAAAATATTTTCAAAGCTGCCATTAAAGTATAGAATATCTTCTGCAATGGTAAAAAAACTTTCTGCACTTAAAACTCAGATATGCTAAGGCTTTTCTGGCATGTTACAATTTCTTAAGTATGAGAAGAGGTTGATAGATCTGTCATTAAGAAATTTGAGGATTTGAGCAATACTTAGGTTAATCCATACATTCAATATACATGTATATTCCAGCATACATGTCTACCTATAAAACATTGGGAACTGAAGATATGTGTGGTTGAATCAAAATTGCATTTTTTTTTTATTATTTTTTTGACAGGCAGAGTGGACAGTGAGAGAGAGAGACAGAGAAAGGTCTTCCTTTGCCGTTGGTTCACCCTCCAATGGCCACCATGGCTGGCGCACCACGCTGATCCGATGGCAGGAGCCAGGAGCCAGGTGCTTTTCCTGGTTTCCCATGGGGTGCAGGGCCCAAACACCTGGGCCATCCTCCACTGCACTCCCGGGCCACAGCAGAGAGCTGGCCTGGAAGAGGGGCAACCGGGACAGAATCCAGCGCCCCATCCGGGACTAGAACCCGGTGTGCCGGCGCCGCTAGGCGGAGGATTAGCCTAGTCAGCCGCGGCGCCGGCCAAAAATTGCATTTTTTAAATAAGCCCAAGTGTCTTAGTATCTGAGTGCCAAAGAGCTTAGAAGGCTTCTAAAGGGTTGGAGAGAAGAGGGAGGCCATGGTTCTGCCCAGGTGTAAAAGCAGGTAAAAGACACGGCAGCCAAGAGTGTTTTCAACATGGCTCAGAATGGACGGGATTAGTAGTGTGAGCTAACTAAACTCCAGGGGTTTTCAGAAGATTATGATAGATCTTATTGCTTGTAACTAGTGTAACTTCAATGTAAATCCAATTTTTTTTCTACATGGAAGAGTACAGAGTTGCGTTTTCAAAACACTTCTCCAATTTTAATTCAAATGAAAAAAATATGCCATCTTGTGGACATATCTGATATTAGTATAATTCTACGTAGTGAGTCAGTCTAAGCTGGCATTTTCACCCTTGGTGTGTGTGTTTTTTTTCATGAGAAGCTTTATGTACATATAGTGTGTATGTGTGTGTGTGTGTGTGTGTGTAAAGATTCATTACATTTGTAAGGCAGTTAGGGAGAAAGAGAGTGGGCTTCCACTCGGGCTGGGCCAGGCAGAAGCCAGGAGCTTTTGCTGGGGATCCCTTGTGAGTACAGGGGCCCAGCGATGTAGTTCATCTTCCACTGCTTTCTCAGGTGCATTAGTAGGGAGCTAGATTGAAAGTGGAGCAGCTAGGGCTTGAACCGGTGCCCATATGTGATGCCAGCACTGCAAACATCAGCTTAACCTGCTGTACCACAGCCCTGGCCCCAATATATTCTTTAAAAGGAGTCGCAAACACTCTCAAGATTACCTCATTGTTGATCTAATGAGGGCGTTCAAAAAGCTCATGAAAAATATACACTGAACTTTATTTCAATACTTACTAAAGAAATTTCATGTAGATATGCCCATTATTTTCCTTTGTAATCAATGATTGTCAAAATCCAAAAAATTTCATAATGAGAATCAGCCCAGAAAAAGGTGTTAATGCTTTTGTGGAGTAGGCTTTTTGCAGAAGATGGTATTTTCCTATCGGCACTTAATTCTCTAGGCCCCTAAGCACCCAACATGTATATCTTTATGCTTTGTAAATGCCTAAAGCAGTGTGATCATTAGTTGTACAAGCTCTTGGGTCAGAGAACCAATTGCAAGATGTGTAAATCAGCAAGTTATTTCAAATCTTGAGGCTTAGTTTCCCCATCTGAAGTACAGGAATAATCTGCATGTGTATCTGACTTGGTTACTTAATGACTTGGTGATAAAATGTATGTAAAACAATTAACCAACTATCATGAGCATCATACATGCTAAACACATTTTAGCTGACATCTGAGTTTTATTAAGAAAACGTATAACTGTTGTTCATGTAATGGGTGCAAGTTGAAGTTGCATGATTTACCTGTTTACAGTGGAATTCCATATACTACTATGGATCGCTTTGGAATAGATTTAGACTTATGTTGCTGTGATATTTATTTTTTGACAGGCAGAGTTAGAAACAGAGAAAGGTCTTCCTTCCATTGGTTCACCCCCCAAAAAGGCTGCTACAGCCGGCGTGCTGCGCTGTGCCAATCCAAAGCCAGGAGCCGCCTCCTGGTCTCCCATGCGGGTGCAGGGCCCAAGCACTTGGGCCATCCTCCGCTGCCTTCCTGGGCCACTGTTGCTGTGATATAGAAACTTACCTATGAAAACCTATTCTTTATATAAAACCCACAGAAAAATGAAATTCAAGCATATTTATTTTTGCAGCCAAAAATATCCCAAGAGAACCATCATACCATCCTGTTGTAAGAAGATGTACAGTCCTTATGTAGAAAACTGTCTAGATTTTCTAACCATTAAATAGATTTTCCCAGCAATCTAAACAGTTTTAAAGCAATTTACTTTCAGTTAAGAACATGTTGGTATCTTTTTCTGTGCTATGGAGCCATTGAAGCAAAATCCAAAGTACTGTTTTGAAATGAAATGACAAGGTTTGGGGTCAAAGAGAACTAGGTTCAGATCCCAGGGCATAAAATAGAAGGGGGATCCTGAGAAGATTTGCAGTATCTCTGTGCGTAATGACACTTCCTTGATAGAACTGCCTGATGGGTAGGAGCATGCTGGTAATGAGACACAAGTCATATTGGACATAGCCCAAGAGCTCATGCATTGCTTCTTGCCTACCCTCTATCCTACTTGCCTACCCTACCTTAAGATCCCTTTCTAGCCAGTCTTTCCAGCACTCTGAGATGGATGGATAATTATGCCTATGTATTACTTGAACTGCCTCCATTGGGAGTTTAGGTTTTAGATTAACTTGGCATGAAATTTGACACTTGGTCTACCTGGGGAAAATACTGGGGTGCAATTAGACAAATGATTTAGCACAGGAAAAATTTTAAAATCGGAAATACTTCCTAAAAATGGGCATGCCATTGCACTCTTCAGCTTTAGGACTGTGCTGGTTTTCAGGTAATCTAGGTGACATGATTTGGATGTTTGTGACTCTTCCAAAATTCCTGTAGAAATGTGATGTCCAATGCAATAGCATCACGAAGCCAGATCTTCAGTAGGTGATTAGGTCATAGGGTTCCTCTCTCATAACTGGGATTACGACTCTTATGAAAGAGGCTAAGATTGTGCTTTACCTCTTTTTGCCCTCTGTGCTTTCTGTTAAGTGAGGACAGTGTTCAAAGCACCATCTTGAAGCAGAGAGCAGCCCTCTCCAGACTCTGTACCTGCTGCCACCTTCATCTTGAATTTCTCAGCTTCCAGAGCTATGAGAAATCTGATTTATAAATTTCTATTAGTCATACTCAGTCTCAAATATAGCAGCCCAATTGGACTAAATTAGTTTTTATTTGGGATCTGAAGCTGATGGAAAGGCCTTGGAAGTATTAGCTTCCAGGAACCTCACTTTCCACCATACTCACTGTGAGAAGTCCTGTCCTTGGACATATTTCAGATTGATTTGCTAGGCTTAATATGTAATATAGTAATGTGGAAGGCAGCTGGGAAGAATAAAGTATTTAGTAGTTATGTGCCACATTATTCTGAGAATAAGTAGGAAGTGGCTGAAAATTCTGAAATTCCTTCCACTTACCATCAAAACATAAAAGCCTCTGGGTCTGATAACTGACACACAGTAGGTATCTTTGTGGGCAAAATAATTCTTTCTCTACAGCTTTTCTCTTTCCTGAATGTGAACTCATTAAAAATTCTTAGATGTCTGCACTGAAATTTTCAGGAACCTGAAGAGAGCATTGATTTTATGTAGAAAGTGTCAGTTAAAAGTCAAAATAAAGTAGTGAAATACTAGCTATTTGACAGATCTGTTAATGGCAGAAATAAAGTTTTCTAAGACTAATGAAATTGGTGTCCATAGATTTTTGTGAAGATGGAAATAACTAATTAACTGGTGTATTTGTTACTGTTTAACTCTGAGACAGGATTGTTGAGACTAACAGAACATTCTACTCATTCAACTAACACATTTTCTCTGCCTTTTGGAGCTTCCACACCCACACTTTGCTTTTTTAAATTTATAGCCAGACATTACCTGTTTCAGGTGCAATTGGGAGAGGTGATCATCTCCATCAGCTACGAAGGGGCATAACTCTAAATGGTCACTGCATTTTTCTCCTCCCAGGGATGGAGAACACGTTAGAAAAATCATTTCAGTATTTCCCCTGATCTTCTTGGCATATTGTTAGGGGTTATAAAAGTATTGCCTGGTCAAATAAGTTTGTAAAATATTGAGTTTCTTTATTGTATGACCTCTCTTAGCCTTTCATGAGTTGGCAACAATTGTGGCCATCCCCCCTTCCTTTTTTTCTCCTTTAACTGTGCGCTCCTTTGTCACAAGCATGTCACAGGATTAATGCTCTGCTGAATTCACAGTAGTAAATATTATGATAACTGGTTTATTATGAAGTTAATCACTATCTGCTTTGGTACTGGAAAACCAGTTTAAGATTGACATTTGTTCTTAAGATGTTGTCTGTCGATAATTAATGAAAGTGCTTTGAGTTCTTGGGTGACCTAATCCAGAACAGTCTTTTTCATGTCTCTTCATAATAGTTCAATTTTGTCTTGTTTTATATTATTTGAAATAGAACATTTACATATGCCGGTTCTCATTCCCAAGCAACTGCGACAGCCAGGGCTGGACTCTGGCAGAGTCAGTCAGTAACTGCATCTGGGTCTCTCTCATGTGGTTAGGAAGTGCCCACGTGCTTGGTGCGTCATCAGCTGCCTCCCAGGCATACTGGCAGAAACCAGGTTTGAAAGTGGAGGCAGGATTCCGTCCCCGGCACTCTGATACAAGATGTGGACATCCCCAGCGTGCAGCTCAACTTGCCTTCCTCCTTAAACTTTAAATTTATTATCATTAGTCCCTTCTATATTTCTTCTAAATTGACACCTTTATGAAAGACAGCCATCAGCATTGCCCATGTATTGTTCAAAACACAAGATTTCACTTATTTCCATGGTACCTGCGATCAAGTTTGGCACTAAACATGAGCCTAGTGCCAGTTATGCCACTAAGTGTGGGATTTAACATCTCCCAGCTGTGGGAAGCATGTGTCTGACTTCACATCTTCTCACACAGATGAAATTGATTGCACTTAGCTTTTTCTGAAAGATCTTAGGTAAACTATGATAGATGTTAGATTAAAAGTGGGTAGAGTTACTTAAGCATTAACTTTCAAAAGTCTTAGCTTCTTCCTGGTCTGTGAGCATGTGTCTGCAAAGAGAAATTAGATGGTGGTTCTGATTCCTCACGCTGTGGTGGACGGGGTGGTTTGAGGAATTCCACAGCATCACTCATGTGGCCATGTTCAAATCACTTTACTTCTGTCTTGATTTTTTTTATCTTCTGTAAAATGAAGCTAATAGCATTTTCAGGGTTGCTGTGAGGATTCCATGCCACTATACATTTTTCATAGGAGGGGCTTCATAAGTGGTTACTAGTATAATCCATAAGACCAAAACATTACTGAATGTGTCTAAGTATCATTATTTGACAAATTAGACTTTTGCTGCATAAGCCTTATTTTTTCTTTAGATATTTGCATTTTCCCTCTATATCATGTAGGATTCTCTGTATCTGGCATAATTTTCACTTTTAATGTCATCTTTAACAATATTTTCCAAGCATTGCTCATTACTCATATTTCAAAAATCTTAATACTTATACACTAACTTAATGTTTAAACTTTAACATTAAACATTTTCTTACCAGGATAGTTCAGGATTTGTAATAATTTGTTTAAAAATTGTTTGCCAAGCATAATTATTTCCTATAAATGTTATTTAAAAATTAAAGTTTACTGTGTCTAGTTAAAATAAGTCATTTGTATTTGTATATGAATCGAATCAACATTCATCCTTACAGTAACTTAGTGTGAATTTAATGAGTTAAAAAGTCTCATACAAATGATCAAGCAAATTAAACAATTATAGACTTGATTACTTTGTTATATCTACTATCTAAAATAAAAGTTAATGAGATTTCATTTTATGAGATTCTGAAAAATACTTCTGTATTCTTTCCTTGTACTATTATTTGAAGATTAAGGATTGTTTAGGAGGCATCATCTACCAGAAGAAAAACTCAATAAAATTAATGTTAAGATACCTGATATTAGTTCTGTCCGACACATATTGAAGATTGTGAAATTACTTAATGAAGAAAATTAAATGTGATGTGTAAACAGAACTTTTAAATAAACTATCTGAATATAGTATTTAGAGGGAATAGGTCCTAGAATTTCAAAAATAGATGATTAAGTGGAATATTTCTTATGAGTTAGTGGTTGATAGAACTTTTAGAAAGTATGTTCAAGAATAAACTGAATAAGTAACAGTAAACTAGAATTGATATTTAATTTTCTGGTTTGCTCATATTGCATGGTTTGGTTGATAGTTCTTAGGTCAAATAATTTATCTGAAGGATATGGTAAAGCATTTGAAAAGCTGTGAAAGTGTGAAAAGAGCCCTATTTTTTTGCATATTTTAAAGAAAAGCAAAGTAAATTGTTATTGTAGTGTGTAAAATGTAGAAAGTCATAGATCTCCTCTGTAAATATTTTTTCCCCTGATCTTTAACTGTGCCATCTTATTCTAAATTCTTTCAGGTAATTCATAGAAATGTTCTATATATCTAGAAACTCATTCATCTTCTAATCATTTCACTTAAACATTTGGTTTTTAATTTGGCAATATTCCTGTGTTGTAAATTGGGGAAATTTTAATAAAGGTAATATATTGAAATGAATCATATCTTTCTTCTCTGAGTTGAGCTTGTTTCTCTAGCAACAAGGTTTTGAACAATAAATTATGTATCTCCAGGCTTATAGCTCCAGAGGAAACAGTGAACCGTAAGTTTAGCAGTCTCATCTGATTATGTTTGTGGCATCTTTGCTCCAATTACTAAGTTGTGGTGATGTTGACTCAATGGCAGAAATTCAAGCTGTGGTGATTCCATGTCATTTCAAAATATTTCTTTTAATCCTAACAAAACATTCTTTTGATAGCATTAATTGATGTTAGTTGCATGTGGCAAAAATTTCATGCACTATTAATTCTAGCACTACATTTGAATGCTGGAATTATCCTTGGTGCTAAGTAAATCCTTCTGGCTGTATGACTGAGAATAGAAAAACTAATTATTTTAGGGTCCAGTCCTGAATTATTGCCTTAATAAAGTCTCCAACAATCAGAACTTATATAAAGGATAATTTAAGAACAAGGTCGGGAGAGTCATAAAACGGATTGTCTTTGATTTGATCAATACCTGATGCTTTTACCAAAAAAATTCTTTGAAAAATTAATGTTACCTAATTATGGATTGAATTATTCCTTATGGATTGAATTATTCCAGATATATTCAGTCACAGGTTTACATCCCCAAATATAATACTGTTCATGACATTATTAAATTTCTTTCATTTAACATGATATCGTAAGCATAGTCAGCCATTATTTTAAGTATTTTTGTGTTAGTTTTGTGGGTGAATAATCTGATTTGAAATTTTATTAACTATTTACCATCCATTTACTACTGAATAATTGGATGATTTTTATTTTTGCCAATCCAAGTTAATCTGATACAACTATCTATCTTCAATTTAGCATTTTTATTCTTAGGATTACAGTTTAAGGAAAGAACACCAAACAGTGGTATTCCAGGCCTAACTGGACCTAATTTAATCCATTGTCCTGGAGTTTTTCCTCATTTTCTTTTTCCACGTATTTCTCTTTTCTCAGTTACAATTTTGATTCTATACTGCATGAATATGCTTAGTTGTTAGAGCCTGTACAAAAATCATTCTAAAAAAGGAATACTGTGGCACTAATATCTGCTAGAGAAAATTCAACTCTTTGTAGTTCTTGTTATTAGAACACTTTGAGTATATGTTCCAAGAGTATAAAAGAAGGTTTCCATATTTTCATATTGATTTGCTCTTGATTTATTTATACAGAGCCATATTCAACTTAAATGATTATAATTCTAAATTTATACAAGGTGAACAAATTTCATGTGTTTCAAATACACAGATTTAGGAACATAGTGATATTTTCCACCCTACCCTTCCTCCTGCCTATACTCCCCTTCCCTCCCTACTCCTTCCTTTGTTTTAACTTTTACAAATACATGCTTTTAGTTTATTTTATAATCATAATTCGTTATTTTTTGGAAATGTAAAATATCTGATTCAAATTTCAAAATTATGCAGATGAGAAGGACTGGTGCTGTGTTAAATGGAGTAAAGCTGCTGCCTGCAGTGCCTGTGTCCCATGTGGGTACCAGTTCAAGTCCTGGCTGCTCCACTTCTGATCAGCTCTCTGCTATGGCCTGTGAAAGCAGTAGGAAATGATACCTATGTGAGAGACCCAGAGGATGCTCCAGGCTTCTGACTTTGGATTGGCGCAGCTCTGGTCATTGTGGCCATTTGGGGAGTGAACCAGCAAATGGAAAGACCCCTCTCTCTGCCTCTTCCTCTCAAATCAAATCAATTGAAAATAAGAATACTTGGAGAAGTGTCACTCCTGTCCCTTTTACCCCATTCTTACTCACTTCTGGTTACCATGTTTCTGTTTGCAAAACTACATACACACAAACACACTCACCTACTTAAATTCTTTTCATGGTTAGTAAAAACCCGTCTTGTCCCAGTAACGTGATGCCAGTTTTTTCTTTAAAACTGTATAAAATATACCTGTATTTATTACACAAAGGTAGCATACATCCATATGATTTTTTTTTTTTTTTTGACAGGTAGAGTTATAGACAGAGACAGAGAAAAGTCTTCCTTCTGTTGGTTCACTCCCCAAATGGCCGCCACGGCCAACGCTGCGCCGACCCGAAGCCAGGAGCCAGGTGCTTCCTCCTGGTCTCCCATGCAGGTGCAGGCCCCAAGCACTTGGGCCATCCTCCACTGCCCTCCCTGGCCACAGTAAAGAGCTGGACTGGAAGAGGAACAACCGGGACTAGAACTTGGTGTCCATATGGGATGGCGGCACTGCAGGCAGAGGATTAATCGGTGAGCCACGGTGCCGGCCCCATCCATAAGATTTTTAGTTTACCTACTTCGCTTAATATCGCCTCAGTGTTATTCCTTGTAGGTCCTGGGAATCTCTTGAATTCTTTGACTCAGCTGCTTATTACTCCACTGCACAGTACTCTAATTTTTCTTTTCTTTTTCTAAAGATTTATTTATTTGAAAGGTAGAATTACAGACAGTGAGAAGGAGATGCAAAGAGAAAGGTCTTCCATCCCAGTGGTTTACTCCCTAAATAGCTGCAATGGCTGGAGCTGGGCTGATTCGGAGCCAGGAGGGCCCAACTATTTGGGCCATATCCTAGTGCTTTCCCAGGCCATAGCAGAGAGCTGGATCAGAAGAGGAGCAGCAGGGACTAGAACTGGCATCCGTATGGGATGCTGGTACTGCGTACTGCGTGCAGAGGATTAACTTACTGTGCCACAGGGCTGGCCCCTCTAGTTTTTCTTATCAGTCTTCTGGGGATGAGCATTTGGCTTTTTGCACTATTTTATTGTGATGTGCAAGTCTGTCATTTAAAAAATTGGGCCTTACTTTACATACGCAGAGGCCCTGTTTAAGGGTGAATTTTCGGAGTTGTTTTGCATATTTCCTTCCTAGATTGTAGTGTTTTTGTTTTTTGCCCTTTTCTCTTCCACTGCTCAGTGTGAGAGGATCTTTATCCTCTCCCTCTGACCTCACCAGAAAATGTGTAGGCCAAGTCTCTCATTTTGAGGATTTGGTAAGAAACTTTTATAGTTTTCAGTTTTATTTCTATTTAAGTAGAAAGTGAGCATCTTTTCATGTTTAAAAACTGTATTCCTTGTCCTTGAATCTCAATTGGGTCTCACACCCTATTGACTTCATACCCCACCCACCATGGCCAACTGAAAGACCAGTTGCAAGAGTTCCAGGAATTCCCCTCACCCCTGCTGCCTCCTACCCGATCCCCATCCATAGCCCTCCTCAAATATAAAAAGGCCCAGCCCCTGGTGGTCAGGGCCTTCTGCCACTTGTTCTATCCTGTGCACGTGGGCAGTTAGTCACCTATCTCTAAGAATTTATTTTCTCCAAATAAACTCGGTCTGGCTGTAAATTCATACACTGCCGCCTCTCTATTCTGCACCTCTTTTCCTAACAAGGTATGTATAGGTTTTATGAGTATGTCTTTGTTCAGTGTGCTATCACACATTGCGTTGGACTGAGGCTTCCAAATCTGAGGGCTGCAAAGTTCAATATCTACGTGATGGTCCATCTGGTGTCTGGTGCGGACCAACTTCTGAGTTTGCATGATGTCCTTGATGCCTCATGCGGTGGGGGACAGAGTGGGAGAGCCAGCTCCCTGGTCTTTTCTTCACTGGGCACCCAGTATGTGAGCTGCACCCTCATGAACTAATTACCACCCAAAGGCCCCACTTCCTAATATTACCATAACAATGAGGGTTAGACTTCAACATATAAACTTTGGAATCAAATCTGTTACAGGATAGTCTGTACATTTTTCTGTCTGATGCTTTGTCTTTTTTTCTCCCTGATTTTTCCAAGCTCTTCATATATTTGGACTACTTGCTCTTTAACAATGATAGGAGTGCAAAAAATTTCCCCCAGTTTGTTTTTTGCCTTTTAATTTTAGTTATATTTTTTTGCCATGTTCTTTGAACTCATCAATGTCTCTTTTGTGTTTTGAGCCACGGTTTAGAAAAGTCTTTTCCTATAGCTAGTTTATTTATAAACTCATGCATAGATTTTTTTCTAGTATGGATTTTCTAGTATGGATTTATGGTTTTGCATATATAGATATCTTGGATTAACTCAACTTTTTTGTTAGGAAGTATGAATCCGATTTTATTTTTCAAGTTTCCTATTTGTCACAACACTATCTTAAAGTTAATCTTTTAAAACCTAATTGTGTTGCCGGCGCCGCAGCTCCTAGGCTAATCCTCCATCTTGTGGCGCCGGCACACCGGCACACCGGGTTCTAGTCCCGGTCGGGGTACCGGATTCTGTCCCAGTTGCCCCTCTTCCAGGCCAGCTCTCTGCTGTGGCCCGGGAGTGCAGTGGAGGATGGCCCAAGTGCTTGGGCCCTGTACCCCATGGGAGACCAGGAGAAGTACCTGGCTCCTGCCATCGGATCAGCGTGGTGTGCCGGCCGCAGCGCGCCAGCTGCGGCGGCCATTGGAGGGTGAACCAACGGCAAAAGGAAGACCTCTCTCTCTGTCCACTCTGCCTGTCAAAAAAAAAAAAACAAAAACTAATTGTGTCTTTTATTTGCTACCAAGTATGCCAAAGCCATTTACTAAGAAGTCTGTCTTTTGCGTATTTAAAAGTCCAAGTTTTGTTCTGGTGAATTGAGGTGGAACCTTTTTTGCATACTCATGTTGACATGTATATAAGTGTATTTCTGAGTTTTTATTCTGTTTCACTGTTCAGTCCATTATTGGTTACTGGAATACTTCAGATTCAACAAGGAAAAAGTGGATTCTTAGAAGATAACTTCAGATTATCTTGGTTTAGACTATCAACTCTTTATACTGGTACCACAAAAAGTTTTTGTATAAATGGAATTAAGTCTTTGTGCCGAACATCTGCCCCTAAACTTGCCTGTTGGGGTGCCTGCATCCCACATCAGAGTACCTGGATATGCGTTTCAGCTACTCTACTTCTGATCGAGCTTCATGCTAACACACTTCCTAGGAAGCAGCAAGTGATGGCTCAAGTACTTTTCTCAGCCACTCATGTGGGAGACCCAGATGGCGTTGCAGGCTCCTGACTTTGGCCTGGCCCAGGCTTTGCTCTTGTAAGCTCTTTGCAAGCATTTGGGAAGTGAACCAGCAGATGGAGATCTGTTTTCATTTGCTCTCACCATTTCAAATGAATTTTTTTAATTTTAAAATTTATATAGAAAATAAATTTCATGTATTTCATATACAGTTTTAAAAGTATACTTCCTATCCTATTCTCTCTGCCACCTTTTTTACCCCCTCCCTTATTTTTAATTTTTACAATAGCATACTTTAATGACAAGCTTAACCCTCCACTAAATAATTAAACAAAAAGTTTATTTGGGTGCAAAAATATTCAAAATCCATTCATAGTTTTCATAGTTTGCATTTTCCATGAACTTTATGAAGATCCCTCATGTCTATTAAAGTTTATTGTCAATACTATTCTCACCTTTTGTTTCAATGACCTTCCCCCATGGAAAAAGATTTTTCCCAAGGCAGTTTTTGTTTGTCTTTTTATGTAGCTACAGAATCCCATTTTCTAGTTTAAAAAATTTAATTATTTTAATTTCATTTCTTCAAATCCCTAGGAAATGAAAACCAAAATCATTACTAATTAAGAAATTGATGTTATCCTGTAAAATTAACCACAAAGTCTAGGAAATAAAAATAAAGAACACTTGTGGTTACTGTTTTTATAAATTGGACTACTAGAAAGCTATGCCATCATGGGCTTGTTCATTCTATAATTTGAGTATTTTATGTAAAAATAACTCCTGTACATTATTCATGTTGACAGGCCCTTTAAATAGCTGAAAAGCATGTGGGAGCAGATTAGTGCTGCATCTGCCCCATGCTTTTTAAGTCTATCAACTTTATGGGATGGAAACCTTGCATACTGCCAGAAGCTTTCTTACACTGCCAGTGGGAGCATAGGGAAGTTAGTACCTTAGCTGCATTATTTGGGGAAAGTGTCACATTTTCTGATTGGATTTTTACCTGATGAGGGTGAGAGCTGTCAGTTTCATTCCAAACTCTTGCAAAGATGTTCCAAGTTGAGTACATTTTCTTTTAAATGAATGTCAAGACTAGCAACTGTCTGCAGCCTGCCTATAGGGCTCTGTGTGTCAGAACTGTTCTCAATAGTGAATGCCAGGCACGTCCATTCTTGCCATTCGTGACCTTTGAAACATGGAAATTAAAGCATCAGGCTCCTTTGATAGAGGTGGATATTGGTCTGGGTTCAAGTTTTATTTTTGAAATTAGTCTGCATATCTACTAAAAAAAAAAAATCTACTCCCAGCTATCATTAAAAATGTTCCTCTCCACCACCATTTCATTTTGCTTCTCCCAGAAACAACAGTTCAGTTTCTTGTTTTATTTTCCTAGAAAACCTATTATTGATAGCAGACAGTCAAAGGCTATTTAAACTCAGGGCCTAATTTCTGAGACATGGCCATCAATGGACTCACACACACATATATATGCTTAATTCTGTTCTGAGAAATTATGGAACATTATTTTGTAGATGTACCATATTGTATGCATTGAGTCACTTTTTGTAGGCATTTTTGTAATTTCCAGGTTTTTGTTTCTCCTCCAACTGATGTTTCAGTGTATTTCTTAATAAATATATCCTTGGGCTTAATATAGATACATTTGGTTTTCCTGGGTGTGAAATTGCTGTCTAAAGGGATGTGAATTTTAAATTATGAAATGTGTTGCCAAATTGTTTAACAAAAAGGTTGTATCAATTACATTTCCACCTACAACATTCAGAATAATCTATTTCTGCACACTCTTACCAAAGCATGTTTCTTGAATGTTTGTTTTAAAATTTACTTATTTAGAAAATAAAATAGAAAGAAAAAGATCTTCCATCCATTGGCTTACTCCCTCGAGATGGGCCAGGCCAGTGACAGGAACTTCATCTGAGACTCCCAAGTAGGTTGCAGAGGCAAAAGCACTGGAACCATCTTCCACTGCCTTTCCCAGGCCATTAGCAGGGAACTGAATCGCAAGAGGAATAGCCATGTGGGATGCCAGAGTTGCAAACGATGGCTTTATCCTCTATAATGTTGGACCCTGAATTTATTTTACTAAATTTGATAGATGAACAATTGACTTTTTAATTTGCACAAGAGGAAACTTTTCTTGTGTTTTATCTGTATTTTGAACCATATTTTTTGGCCCATTTTCTAATTTGTTGATATTTTGATATATTTTTAAAAAATTGTCTATCATGTATTAACTCCAGCTTTCAGTTTTAATTTGACCTTGTAAGATTTATTTTTAAAATTGTTTTTAAGTCAAACTTATTTACCTTTTCTCTGTTTATTTCAGAATACTTTGAACCCTACTTGTTCTAAGATAATAAAGGCCATTTTGTGATTTCTCCCAGGGCCATGGTTTTAACTTATATCTTTCCATCTTTGAGCCATCTGGACCTTATTTTATGGTGTTGATAAATGAATCTTTGTTAGGATATGCTAAAGTGATAACAGTCTCATAGGAAAACATCACAAAAATGTGTCCCTTACTCAGTTTGCTGAAGATGTGTAAAAATGTTCTATGGTGGCTGCCGTAAGCATTCCTAACTGTTTCTGTCTTGGCCTTTAGCTGAGATAGCAGAATCCTTTGCATTTATTGTGGCAGGACGTGAGAAGCGGCAAGGAAATCCATGTCTAACAAACACCCCAGAACTGGGCATAAACATGTGTAACTGATTGCTGAGTCTGCTCAGCTGGGTGTTTCTGGCTTGGGCTGGGTTTTCAATGTCTCAGCCTGGAAGGGCTACATGAAGCAGGTCATCTTTCATTGGCTGTTTAAAGTCTCATGGCTGAGCTTGGTTGCAAGGGGTCTGAGAAATAAGACTGACTTTCCAGAGCCTTCAGAGGAGAGCCAATGATTTGTGATCTAGTAATTTTCCCCACGACATAAATTTTATTTTATCCTAGATGGCTTCCTAATTGTCAACATTAATTATTGCATAATCCATTTTTTTCCTCCCTTATGTGGCATTGTCTTGTATTAAAACCCTCTGAGTATTCCCATTTCAATACTATTAATTTATATTTTGAGGCTAAGCTGCATATTTAAAAAAATATATTTGAAAGAGTTACACAGAAGGAGAGGCAGAGAGAAAAAAGGGTTCCATCCGCTGGTTCACTCCCCAACTGGCCACAACAGCCAGAACTGCGCTGATCCGGAGCCAGGAGCCAGGAGCTTCTTCCAGGTCTCCCATGCAGGTGCAGGGGCCCAAGCACTTGGGCCATCTCTATTTTCCCAGGCCATAGCTGAGAGCTGGACTGGAAAGTGGAGCAGCTGGGATTCAAACGGCTCCTATATGGGATGCCGGCACTGCTACACCACAGTGCCAGCCCCTGTATATTAATTGAGGCTGTATAATATATTATTGGATAGGGTTGGTGCTACTACACAGATCTTTATATCTCAATTTTAACATGGTTTTCAGAAATTTTGCTCAAAACTGTCAAGTGTTCTTTGGTATTTTAGATATTTAGATTAAAGTAGCAATAGTTTTTTTTAGCATACTGAGTAATTCTACCCAAATACTCATGGAAAATATGTATTTATTTCTGTACAAGTGGTTTTTTTATATAACTTGTGAATGTCTTAATGTCTTCATCATATCGATATTACACATTTAAAGTTATAATTTTCTTGAATATTTCATTACTTTGTTCTAGATAGAGCTGTTATCTAGGTTTATGATAACCTTAAATAATTTTTGGTATATATTTGTGTGACTAGACACTGATCTCTTTGTAATATTTTTTAAGGTTTTTTTTATACTAGTAGATATAGCCCCCCCCCCCATGAGTATAACCTCCCCAATGAGTATCAGACTATATTGTATCTCTTTGTATCGAAATTTTATCTTTTATTTACCCTTGAACTTGTTTACTTTGACAATTGGGAAAATTCTCAACCTTCTGAATTATGGCAAAATTTAATCAATTGTGATTTTAAGTCAGCTCTTTGATTAGAACTACATAATTCTTTTTTTTTTTTTTTTTATTGAACATATCTCACAGGAAAATCCCTGTTAGGTTTAAAATGGCATGAAAAGAGACTAAGACAAAGAACTTGTTCTTGTGGTTCTGATATTGGAAACTGGAAAGCACCAGGAAATATATAGTCTTCTATGATATGAAGTATTTGAAGTCAAAGGTGTAACTGGGATACAAAAGAAGTGCTTTCAGATAACAAGATGTTAATTCTGTACAGTGGACTGTGCATTATGTTGACAGGAATGGCAGAACATGGGCAAGTATTCACAGATGAGGTAGCATTTGAATGACATCCTGATAGATTTTCAGAAAAAGACAGGATATGGATTGCAGAAGTGGCCATTGCAGACCTCAGGGAACAATCTAGACTTGATTTTGAAGCCTAATTTTATTCTACACCTAAAACAGGTCTGCCCAGGGATATGCAGTATCTTTTAGAGGGTACTTACATGTCAGAATGGTTCACAAGTAATGTATTTGTACATGTTACAACTTGAAATGTGAATGCTCATTTTATTGGAATCCATGATTATTTCTTTCTCACTCATGAAAAAGTATGGATTGTCTCTGATTTCTGTTCCTCAGAATTTGTCATACGTTTGGAGGTGTCAGGAATATCTGGGATCATAAAAACTTCATATGGAGGGCCGGCGCCGCGGCTCACTAGGCTAATCCTCCGCCTAGCGGCGCCGGCACACTGGGTTCTAGTCCCAGTTGGGGCGCTGGATTCTGTCCCGGTTGCTCCTCTTCCAGGCCAGCTCTCTGCTGTGGCCAGGGAGTGCAGTGGAGGATGGCCCAGGTGCTTGGGCCCTGCACCCCATGGGAGACCAGGAAAAGCACCTGGTTCCTGCCATCGGATCAGCGCGGTGCGCCGGTCGCAGCGCGCTGGCTGCGGCGGCCATTGGAGGGTGAACCAACGGCAAAGGAAGACCTTTCTCTCTGTCTCTCTCTCTCACTGTCCACTCTGCCTGTCAAAAAAATTAAAAAAAAAAAACAAACTTCATATGGACAGAATTAGCCTCGTTTTTAGCTATTAAGTTAAAAATGTGACATTAATTTTGTAGCAATAAACAGATTTTTTTTTTCAGAATAGTGTTAATTTAAGAAGCGTTGACAATCAGCTTTTGTTAAACTGTTTTGTGATTTCATGGAATCAGCACTTTGTGCTAAGAATTAACTGACTTAAGTTTTTACTTCAGGGTTTTTGGCAAACACCTGATATTGCTACAAAATTAGTCTCCTGTTGTGTAAAGTCAACATGTAGTATTAAAAATTCCTAGGTTTCTTCCATTCTGAAATCTTTAAATTCAATCTCAATATTGCCTTGCATATCAAATGATTTATCTTTTTCTGTGTAAAATACGTTTGGTGCTGGTCTGAAAATAAGATTAAAAAGCACCTAGCACAGAGGATGAAATCGACAGTCCCTAAGCTGACTTGCTTTCTCTTCCATTTCCTTATACTCCCTTAAGAAGCAAAAGAGCAAGCTCCTAGGGAAAACAGCATTTCGGGGGAAATATCAGTTTACTATTGATTTATGGAATTGAATGATTTCATAATCTGAAAAGGGATATGGTAGCTAAAAGAGCATTCTGTGATTTGAAGATTCTAAGTTTTTAAATATGTAGATCCTTTTAATAATTCTTTAGTTCTTACTAGTATTTTTAAAAACAAGTCAATTTTTTTTACAAAATACATTCAGTATTGAATTGATAAGTGTACTAAGGGTATCTGAAATATATCTAATATTTTAAAATGACATAATTATTGCTGATTATGACTACAGTTTTGGTTCCATATATTAGTGTTATTCTTAAAGTTACATGTGACTAAATTAACAAAAATAACTATCACATTCTCAATCTCTAACCCCTACCTTTAAGACTAATTTCCTCTGATATTAAAGAAGTATTCTTCACATCTAGCAAATGTTCAAATGCTGACTTTTTGAATGCTTAGTTCTCAATACGTGAGGCAGACATTGATGTACTCTCAAGTTCTAGCAAACCTCTCTAAAACCCAGAGGTTGTGCATTTGTTACTGGTTGTGAGTCTGTGATCATGGGTGGTTCTGGCTTAGGCTGGGTTCATTAATTTACTTGTTGAGTGGCCCTGCTGATTTTGACTGGACTCACTCATGTGTTTTGGGGTCTCCTGGCTCCAGGCTGATTTGCAAAGGTTAGTACTCCTCTATATGTCTCACATACCACAATGCAGAATCAGTACTGCCCTGGACATGTAATTGAAAGGCAAACAGAAGAGTAAGAGTGTATAAAAATGAAGGGCTGCTTGAGGTTCAGACCCCCAGTTGGTATCCTATCTAATATGCCACCTTCTTTGGATGAAAGCAAGTCTTAAGATCAACCTTAGATAATAGATACAAGGATGGGGAAAATAGACTACTTAATAGAGGGAAGTGCAAAATCATGTTGCAATCCTGTGAGGATACAGGGAGGGTGTAGAATTATGGCTAACTTTTCCATCAACTTAAATTCATTTTCTTTGGCAGAAACTGGTTGCTTCCACCAAAGCCAGCTGAGGGGCCGGCACCGTGGCTCACTTGGTTGATCCTCTGCCTGTGGCGCTGACATCCCATATGGGTACCGGGTTCTAGTCCTGGTTGCTCCTCTTCCCGTCCAGCTCTCTGCTGTGGCCTGGGAAGGCAGTGGAGGATGGATCAAGTGCTTGGGCCCCTGCACCCGCATGGGAGACCAGGAGGAAGCACCTGGCTCCTGGCTTTGGATCAGTGCAGCACACCGGCCATAGCAGCCATTTGGGGGGTGAACCAATGGAAGGAAGACCTTTCTGTCTCTAACTCTGCCTGTCAAAAAAAAAAAAAAAAAAAAAAAAAAAAAAAAGCCAGCTGAAACTTTCACTGGAGGCCTCATTGCAGTTGGCTTATACCATTCTACAAAGTCAGTTGTTCATCATAGCTATTAAGTTATTTGAACTTAAAATGAAATATTATATGGAAAAAGTAACAATATTAAACCTATAACTTTTGAGCTATAGTTTATTATCTATGCTCTTAAGGTTGTTTACAGCTATTATATTTGAATGGCAGAAATGCTGTATAATGGTGTGCTACTTCATATCACTTCCCAAATATGAGCTCAGTGATGTTGGAACTCAGAAAATGATACCCCAAAATATGGCACTTCGGCATGCTGAGTACTGTGGACTGAAGAGCCTTCATTGGGAGAGTCTCAGAAGCAAATTCTCCTTCACTATCTTCTATGTTCTTTCCCCAAGGAAGACCATAAAAAAATTAAGAATTCTCTTCCCCAAGGTGGATCATCAAAACCAGAAAGCCAACCATTAAGTCTAGCCACCATCTTCCCCTGTAAGAGCTGGCCATAAAGAAAATCTGACATTGATCTTGTGCTCATAGGTCATATGATCCTATTTCAAGAAGGACTTCTGCCCTGTACCCTGGAGGAAGGAACAGCATCCGGAAAAGTCAAAAAGAATAACAGATAGGACTTCCTGGGATTTACCTCAAGTCTATTACAATAGGTCATGTCATTTGTGTCTAATCATATTTCTATATAGAATAAAAGCATTAGAAATGTACACGTCCCCCTGGGATTTTTGGTTCTTCAATCTAAACATTCGTGTGTCTTGTAAAACCTTCTATTATTTGGTAGGCTTTTCTTATTAACCGTTTTTGTTGTTGTTGTAGGAACATTAGCTATGACCATTATTTTTTTTTTTGAGGGGAGTATTTACACCACCCAAAGGCAAATGAGGGGTACTATGTTTTGTCTCCTTGTTAATGGAGACCAGAGATGTTTATTTTCCTGAGTCAAATGGGTTGATATGATATCTGCCTTTCATTATTCCAAAGTAGCAAAAGTCATTTCATTCACATGAGAACCTGTAATACAAACAAAACTCAATGAGGAGCACTAGAGGGAAAAATAAAGAGCAGCAAGTTCAGTTTGTCCTGTGATTATACATACTTAATAAATTTCTAGAAAAAGCAAGAACTATATATGTTCTGTGTGGAGTATCAACGTGGGTAGGCTACTCTTTAAATCCCTTTGCTTGGGATGTTTTGTGGAGTTGTTAGAATGTGGTACTGTATGGTAGAACTTAGGATAAATGTTTGGGATGTGATGTTTCTGAGTGGGAACAATTATATTGGCAACTAATCAAGAACTAAGCCTCTGACAGCTCTAAAAGTGTTTCTTTACTTTCTGCATAATTTAGGTGTCTGTGGAGCACATAGCCTCCTGATGTCTCAATTGTTACAACCAAAGAGAGAAGACCAGAATGAATCACCTGACACTAGAATGAGAGCAAAGCCTGTATTTAGCTTAATATAGATGCAGATATACAGAGAAATATAGTTACTTCTATACTTATCCATCTAAGGTTAGTGTATAGATAGATTCACAAGTGTTGTCTACCACCAGGACCAATGGCACCCCAGGTGCAATGAGCTCAGTCAGAGCCTAGATCTTGATTTTTATACCATTATCCCATAAAAGGAATTGGAGAATTGACTAATTATAGAGCTGTGAAAGAGAATTTATAAGTCAGTACCATATTGTAGCCTCAGAAAAAAGGATGACCTCTAAAACGCAATAATGGAAGTGTGGCAAAGGAACACGGGAGTCAACTTAAAGAGCTCCCAGTCTCTAGTGCTAGAATCACTTACACAATAAAGTATATAATATTAAATTTAAATCAAAATATAAGCCAAATATTCATGGACTCAATACTGATATAATTAAATGAGCAAATTTTTTAAATGAGAGAATAGAAAATTCTACCATGTAGAGGAATCCCAAATAATTTTTTCTGGATAATGCCACCTTAGTAGAGTTGTAACAAAACTTTCTGTCTAATAAAAGTGGATCTGCATAGTGACTAACTTCCAAGGGGTATATAATGTAGTAAGATAGAAAGAGTAATAGTAGAGAAATTGATGTACACTACCTTAGTCAGGTGATCAAAGTTACGTTGTCGGTGATAATCCTATCATTAATATGATTTGATAGTTTATTTACTTGATAAAATGTGGTGAAGATGACCCTCAACCTTGTGATCTCCCTCCCCCAAGCCAGTAATTCCAGTCTTACAATTTGAATTCATTTGATTTTTTTTTAAATGATATTTTACAAAATACATGAACAACACTCTCAAAATTGTTACCTTTTTTAAAAATAGGGAATGCCTGAAAAACACAGTATAAAGAACTTTGAGGCACATAGGTAAATATAATGTGGTTGGCATGGAGGAAAAGAAAAATGATCATGGCTCAAAGGTAAAGAATATAGAAGTATATGTTTGTTGAAAATAAGTTATCGGTATCTGTTCACTGGTTGTCACAATGAACAACTTACAGTATTAAAAATTGAAGTTATTAATAACAGGAAAGTACATGTATTGTGTTTGAGTGTTGTCCATGAACTGCACTTGTTTATATATGTTTACAGAAATCTAAAATGTTGCTGTTAAGCTATTCTAAGTTAGAAGTTTATTTAAGAAAATATTACAATCATGTAAACATTGGATATCCTTTAGCAAATTCTTAAACACTTTAAATTAGATATTTAGCTAGATTGTGGTCTTTTATTTTAAAGTCAAATGTCTGTCATGGAAATCTGTAGGAATTGGGGCCTGTGTTGTGGCATAGTGGGTTAAGCCATGACATGCAATGCTGACATCCTACATGAGCACTAGTTCAAGTCCTGGAACTGCAGGCAGAGGCTTAACCTACTAAGCCACAATGCCATCCCCATAATCCTCCATTTTCTATTTGAATAGTGAGAACATAATCTAAAGCATCATTTTTATTTATTTATTTATTTATTTATTTTTTGACAGAGTGGACAGTGAGAGAGAGACAGAGAGAAAGGTCTTCCTTTGCCTTTGGTTCACCCTCCAATGGCCGCCGTGGCCGGCGCACCGCACTGATCCGATGGCAGGAGCCAGGTACTTCTCCTGGTCTCCCATGGGGTGCAGGGCCCAAGCACTTGGGCCATCCTCCACTGCACTCCCTGGCCACAGCAGAGAGAGCTGGCCTGGAAGAGGGGCAACTGGGACAGAATCCGGCGCCCCGACTGGGACTAGAACCTGGTGTGCCGGCGTCGCTAGGTGGAGGATTAGCCTAGTGAGTCACGGCACCGGCTGCATCATTGATTTTTATATAAAAACAAATTTTCAGTATTGTTCTGAGCATTGAAATTTAAATATTTTAGAAACAAGTCATAGTCTATCATAAGTTGATCATCTGTATATAAAGATAATTAAAAATGAATCTTATTGAAGAATGGGATGGGAGAGGGAATAGGAGGTGGGATGGTTTGCAGGTGGGAGGGTAGTTATGGGGGAAAAACAGCTGTAATCCAAAAGTTGTATTTTAGAATTTACATTTATTAAATAAAAGTTTAAAAAAAGTATTGGGTTATTGATTGATAGGGAGTGATCACATCTATATGTACTTACTATGTAACTTAAACTAAATTAGTTGAGGATACAAGAATCTAGTGGACATTGAGTTGGAACTGGGAGAGAGACAGTAGTACATAATGGTAGGGCTCTTCTCTGGTAGTCAAGGGACTTTTCTATAGTCATGCCCAACTGCTCAGGACACTGTTTCCACAGGTATATTCGCCAAGGTATTAAAGACCATATCTAGAACTTTTTATTCTATAAGCCTCTTTGTGTGTGGGAGGGTGGGGGGAGGGTTACTTATACTCATTCCAGATAAATTTACCTTAGGAATCAGGTCTACAAATGTTATACTCTTGAACAAAATTTGAGTTTAAGATTATACAAGGACACTTCTTACATAGAACTTATGCTCTGTTAAGAGTAGGGGTTGACGCTAGGAGACAATAAAGAAGTGAACAAATGAATACCATTATTTAAAAGGATGGTAGGAAGTATGAAAGAAAACAGCAATGGGGTTTACCCCCTGAATCTAATACACTTTTATTTGGGTGGTACAGATTATGAATTTGCTATGAGGAAAAAATAAGTCCATTCCCTGATAGCTAAAACAGCATTAATAAAAACTAATTTTAAATAAATACACTTATATTCTGTGCTTTTGGTATGTTTCTGTTCACTTAAGATATTTGAGATTCACCCATATTGCTGGGTGTAATTGTTAGACTGCTCAATCTCTTTGCTATGTATAGTGAATATTTCATCATACAAATAGACTACAACTTATTTATACATGATTTAGTCACTTGTGTAGTTTCCAGTTTGATGTTCTGACAAATGGTGTTGCCTTCAAAATCTTTTGAAACCTTTCATGCCTCTTGGTGAACACAAAAATGCAGAGGTGGATTTCCTGAATCGGGGTATGGACATATACATTAGTGCTAAATATCTTTCCAGTGGTTGTCATAATCTATGCTTCCACTAAGAGTGTAAGAGAAATCTTATTCATATCTTTGCCAAAAATTGATAGAATTCCTCTTATTTACAGATTTCTGGTTATTTGTGACAATACAGTTAAATGTAAATTTATTTAACTGCTCATAATATGCAGTTATAAGTAATAATTCTTGACTCACAGTCCCCATTGCTCCATTAAGTCTGTATTTTCTTAGCTAAGTTGATATTTTAAAAATCAAATTTAAAATCAAATTTCATATCTTTAAAATCAGATTTTAAAATCAAAAGAATGAGCAAGAGCAAATACTTCCCCCACCCTTTGGTTTACTCCCCAAGAGTATCCATAGCTGAGGCTTGGCTGGGCCAGTCTAGAATCTACCATGTTGAAGCTGGGGTCCAATTACTTGAGCCATCACCACTGCCTCCCAGGATCTGCCTTGATAGGAAGCTGGAGTCAGCAGTTGGAGCCAGGAATGGAGCCAAAATACTCCGATGTATGACACATATGTCTTAACATCTAGGATAAATGCCACTCCCTAATTTGTCTCTCTCAATTTTTTTTCTTTTAAGTAACAAAAAGTTCCCATCTACTGATTCACTCCCCAAATGCTTGCAATGGCTTGAGCTGGGTCAGGCCATAGCTGTAAATTGGGAACTTAATGCAGGCCTCCCACATGAGTGGGAAGGACTCAACTACCTGAACCATCACCTGCTGCCTCTCAGGGTGAATGTTAGCAGATAGATGGAACTGGGAGCTGAACCTAGGCACTCTAACATGAAATGTGGGTGTCAGGGCTGGCGCTGTAGTATAGCAGGTAAAGCTGCCACCTGCAGTGCCAGCATCCCCTGGGGGTACCGGTTCAAGTCCCAGCTGCTCCACTTCCGATCCAGCTCTCTACTGTGGCCTGGGAAAGCAGTAGAAGGTGGCCCAAGTTCTTGGGCCCCTGAACCCACATGGGAGACCTGGGAGAAGCTCCTGGCTTCGGATGGGTGTAGCTCCAGCCATTGTGGCCATCTGAGGAGTGAATCAGAGGATTGAAGATCTCGTTCTCTGCCTTTTACCTTTCTAACTCTGGCTTTCAAATAAATACATCTTTAAAAAATGTGGGTGTCACAACTAGGGTGTTAGCACTGGGCCAAACCACCATTCTTTAATTTTAGTGGATTCAGTGGAGTCCTCCAAAAAGATCCATGCCTGTATTCTGATTCCCAGCACCCTAGAATGCTATCTTGCCTAGGAAAAAATTTGCTGGTGCAATTTAGTGTCTTGAGAAGATCATATTGTGTTCCCCAGGCAGGCCTTAAACCTAATGACATGTCCTTGTGTAAGAGATCACAAATGAGATTCAACAGAGGCAGAGGTGGAGGAGGCAATGTGCAGATGGAGGCAGAGATTAGAGTGATTTAGCCACAAGCCAATGAATGTCTGAAACCTCCAGGATCTAGGAAAAGCACACAATCAGCATGAGCTGAGCAACCTCCTATAGCTTGGAGTCCTGGCCTCCGGAATGTAAGAGTAAATTTCTGCTGAGTATGTGGCAGTTTGTTCAGTATCTACAATACACTAATGTGTTGGAAACAATTGTTACGTAACCTAAAACTATGCCACCCAATATGGTCACCACTAGCTAACTTGAAACATGACTTATCCAAGTTAGATGTACTCTAAATATAATATATAAAATTTTTAAGTTTTGTTATAAAAAAGGAATGCAGGGGCAGGCATATGTGTCCAGCAGCTAGAACACAAGTTCAGATGCCCACATCCCATGCTGGAGTGCCTGGGTTTGATACCTGGCTCCAGTTTCTCACTCCAGCTTCTTGCTGATGCATATCCTGGGAGACAGTGGTGGTAGCTCGAGTAATTGAGTTTCTGCCACCCACTTGGGAGCCCTGGATTGAGTTCCTGGCTCTGTTTTATCTTATTTCAGCCCAGGCCATTGTGGGCATCTGGGTACTGAGTAAGCGAATGGAAGTTCTAGGTTTCTGTTTCTCTATCTCTTAAATAATCTTTTGAAAAAGGGAATGTGCAATATATCATTGCTTCATATATTAATCGAGCAAAAATGATTTTGGAAATATTGGGCTTAATATACCAACTTCTCTTGTGTCTTCATATATTTTTTTAAAGATTATGGCTACTGGAAGATTTTACAATATGTATGGCTTACATTATGGTTCTCCTAGATGATAATACTATAAACAGCAAGACATTCAGAGATCTATGTGTAAGACTGCCTTTTTTACTGCTTGTCATTAATTCTTTAATCTTTATTCACCCAGTGAAAGAATAATAAAATCTGCTATGCTGCTGTTTTCAACTCCTGTTAGAGACTGTTCAGTGAAAATTCAGGGGAACTGTCTTCCATTTCTATAAGCTATCTGGGTCTGTACAGAAGATCCTTTTAACAAAAGAAAGTGGATTTCTCACCTGACAAACCGGAGGGATTTTTTCTTCCTGACCTTGTCAAATAATCACTTTCCTCATTAAAGAAATTGACAAATAAGAAAACTATGACTCTGTTTATGCTAGTTATTGCATACTAATGAACACATTATAAGACTTATTATTTAGCATTGCTGTAATAAAGCTGCATGACAAAATCTTTCAAATTTAATAGTTCACAATAACTTTTGTTTATTTTCCTTCTCAGGCATATGTGTGATGTGAGCTACAATATATATGCTGAGTTATTCTGTTTGCTGGCTGAGGCTGACTTGCAAATTCAAATTGGGTTTAGATTTTCAATTAGGTTTTCCATAATCTCCTGAAAGCTTTACCTACCTGTGATTGTTCTTCCCTGGCCAATGCCAGGAAGTTAAAAAGATGCATAAAAATGGGCAAAACTCTCCTTGCTTCTTAAGGTTCTGGGTCAGATCTGCTATTCTACTTCTAAAACATCCTATTAGCCAAAACCAGTGGCATAGCAACCCCAAATCGGAGTCAGGGATGTATTTAATAGCTATTCAACCTCACTGTGGGGTTCCAGAGTGAGGGAATAAAAATCAGAAAAATGATCCCATCTGTCACACAAAACATTGCTCTCTTCTACCTTTTATTCCAAGATCAAGTCTATATTCATTGACCAACTAATATGCGATCCAGTTCTGCCAAAGAAGTGGGAGTCAAAGAAGAAATAGCCAGGTCTTGCCCCATAGGATTTTATTGTCTGAAAGAGAACACAAACCAGTTATTTAACTTTATGCCTCCATGTGTGAAACAGAGGAAATAATACTTTTGGCTTTATAGTTATGAAGATTCACAAGTTAATGTTATAACAAAAATGGTAGCCATTGTCTCTATTTAATTGTCTATCTAGCCATTTAATTTGACCCTAACTTTCTAAAAGAATACATACACACTTCACACAGAAAAACACCATTAAGGACACAAATGAGAATATTAATGGTGCCTATATTTGGGCTTTGGCATAATGAAGTTTCTTTCTTTGGGTGAATTTCAGTGTTTTCTAAAATGTCTATAATGATCATCTTTGTCAAAAGAAAATTCAACATGTTTTAGAAGTCAGTTTACGGCCAGCGCCACGGCTCAATAGGCTAATCCTCTGCCTGCAGCACCAGCACACTGGGTTCTAGTCCTGGTCGGGGCACTGGATTCTGTCCCGGTCGCTCCTCTTCTGTCCAGCTCTCTGCTCTGGCCCTGGAGTGTGGTGGAGGATGGCCCAAGTCCTTGGGCTCTGTACCCGCATGGGAGACCAGAAGAAGCACCTGGCTCCGGGCTTCGGATCAGCGTGGTGTGCCGGCCGCAGTGGCCATTGGGGGGTGAACCAACAGAAAAGGAAGACCTTTCTCTCACTGTCCACTCTGCTTGTCAAAAGAAATTAAAGTCAGTTTACACAGTGAATTGTGATCCGATATGTGTTTTGTTTGATTAAAAACTTTGACTAGATTCTAGGATTACATGTTTTTGACTTTTTTTCAGATACCACTTTAGAGTTTTCCAGAAGATGAATTAATATATTTATAAATTTGACTTCTAATAATTTGCATAGTTTTGTTTCATATTACATACATGTAAATTCTGTAACAATAGTCACCCACTTTTTTTTTTTTTTGCCTTACCTTGTTATTTAAAACTGTCAAGTATTAGCTCATTTCCTCTCATTAACAAAGATAAGGTATACTTCCACTACAAAGCAAACAAAACCCTTCATTTTATATATAAATCTGTGTGTGTGTGTGTATATATATATATATATATATGGTCTTCAAGGTTTAATTTTAAAACTTAATGATAGGAACATAAAATGGTGGTAAGTCTGTATTTTGCCTTTTCAGCTTATTAGATGAATAAGTAAAGGCCTTCTTAAAACTTGAGAATCTTCTCCCTCAAGCTATTGTGATAGCTAATGTGAACAAGGTTTGAAAGTAGGATGAGTATTCTTCTGAAATTGTTACAAATCTTGGAGTTAACTCTATCACTTACTTGCTATTTTTCAAAGACCTTTTCAATGTACTTGATCTAAATACAAAAGGTCTAACCTCGAAAACGCTGTCATCACTTCCCTTAAACCACAAAAATAATGAACACCCAATAAAACAATTCTAGATCCTTCTCTGTTAGCAGTAACAGAATCATTTGAACATTTTCTGAATCTTTTTTAAAAATTTTACCTGTCTCAAATTAGATGTGGAAACTGAAGCTGGAAGGATTGAACTGATGTAATCTCCAGTGCCTTCCACAGAAATGTTGCCTGCAGTGTATTCTGTCACCAGCTGTAGTTTTCCAAACTGAATTACATTAAATTATCAAACAATTCATGCAGTATTTGTACTTTGGACATTTTAAAATTTATCATAAAGCCAGGGCTGAATTTTCTGGGACTATAAAAAATTAAGAAAACAGTATTGTATTTCTGAGACATATTCAGCTATTGAAAAGATAAATGAGTCAACACAAGGTATCATTTTCATGAAAATATAGATTGGCCGGTGCCTTGGCTCACTAGGCTAACCCTCTGCCTGCGGTGCTGGCACCCCAGGTTCTAGTCCTGGTTGGAGTGCCGGATTCTGTCCCGGTTGTTCCTCTTACAGTCCAGCTCTCTACATTGGCCCGGGAAGGCAGTGGAGGATGGCCCAAGTGCTTGGGCCCCTGCACCCACATGGGAGACCAGGAGGAAGCACTTGGCTCCTGGCTTTGGATGGACGCGGTGTGCCGGCCGCAGCATGCTGGCCATAGTGGCCATTTGGGGGGTGAACCAACGGAAAAAGGAAGACCTTTCTGTCTCTCTCACTGTCTAACTCTGTCAAAAAAAAAATATATATATATATATATAGGTTGAATGAGCATGATCAGGACAAAAATAATAATCCCAAACCTGTTTATTAGAAGTGGGCAGTGTTTTCTTAATCTTGATACTACTAAGGGATGAATGAAACCTGCATATTTTTGTTTCGGTTAATAGAGAAATATTATTGCTATATTTGTATAAGAAAAGACACTTAAGCTATAACAACTTTAATGCATTTCTACAAAAACATCTGACTAAATCTTTTCACCAAATCTACAAAAACAGACTATAAATAAGGGTAGTTACAACAAACATATTGTCTTGATGACCCATGGACTTCGAATCAATTGTTTTAGAATTGTATCCAGATATCTTAGAGAACTACAACCCCTACTTTCAGGACCTTGTATGAAGAATAAAAAACTCCACAAACATGGTGTGGAGTGTTAGATGGATATGAGGAATGGGGAAATTAGTAAGGAAAGTTTAAAAGAATCAAAAGTGCCACTATCTGAGAACATTCTCTAATGTTTAAAACAATCCTCTGTAATTCAGCTTTCTGCATTTTTAAAGATGCTTTATATCTATTGTCCAAAGTGGCAGCCACTGTCCACATGTGGCTGTCAAGCACTTGAAACATGACTGGTGTGACTGAGGAAGTAAATTCCTCATTTTATATAATTTTAATTTTAAGACTAATCATTCAGTTTTACCTCAAAATATGATCTTGATATGGTAGCCTTAGCATCCTCTAGAAATTTATTAGAAATGTAGAATTTTGGCTCTTACCCATAACTACTCAGTATATGCATTTTAGCAAGCTTTCTGGGCAAGTGGTGTGCTCCTGGATGTAGGAGAGGTACTGCCCTAGTGCAGTTCTCACTTGCTAATTAATCACCCATTCAGAAACACTGGGAATTGTCTGTTTTTATAATGGGCTACTGAACATCAGCAATGTGTTCATTTATCGACAGAAGAGGCTTTGATACAATAGGAATAAGTGGTAATAATTTTTAAGATTAATTTTATTTATTTGAAAGAAAGAGTTAGAGGTAGTGACAGAGAGAGGTCGTCCATCCGCTGGTTCACTCTCCAGATGACCGTAATGGCTGGAGCTGCACCAATCTAAAGCCAGGAGCTTCTTCTGGTTCTCCCACATGGGTACCAGCGCTTCAGGCCAAGGCTTTAACCTACTGCGCCACAGTGCCAGCCCCAGTGGTAATAATTCTTAAACTGTTTTCCAAGTATATACAGTGTACTCTATTGATCTGTTTATTCCTCCATTCATGAATCAAGCACAATGTCCATACATGGCAGGTGCTCTGTGAGGTTTATGGAGAGACTCTGTAGTAGTAGCAAGAGAAGGGCAAAGAGAAGAATTGAATTAATATATTATGGAGTTCAGTCTTGAGACTTGGACATAAAACTTATCACATGTCCTTGCTTGCCATTTTTAATAAAAGCTAGAACTAGAGAAATATGTGGCTAGAAGAGTTTATTGTAGTTGATGCGATACCATTTGTCTTAAGTTGGAATTCCCTAGAATTTGACTCAGACAAGGACCTGTATACCGGTAGTTTCCTTGAAAGTGATCCTACGAACTTGAGTGAGTGGAGTGGTTAGTATGAAGCAGGGGAGTAAAGTGAGTGAAAGTTGCCTTGATGAGTGGACCACTGAGATGGGCACCTAAGGCTGGATCACTTTTGGGGTCATCTGAGAGATGGTGGGTATTTGAGGGAGAAAGATATCTGCATGCACGGGAACTGACACCTGAGCTACATGTATCTTCCAGGGTGCTAGCAATGAGACGGGGAACCAGCAGAGTCTTCTGCACTGGAATAGAAATGGCTTATGTAATGAGCTATACTCTTAATGTGAAACAGATCTCAATTCAGGGGTGAAGAACTAAGAATGTGCTCAATCCTCCTAGTGGCTATCTATTTGGCTTAGGGTAGATTGCTATGTGCCACAGTACAATAGAGGCACTGGGCTTTGTAACCAAAGAGGCTATTTCATGTTCTGTATCCAGGATTCTTCTGTACTCTTCATTGCTACTTTTTTCTTTTAATAAAACTTGTTCTATCTCCATTTCCTCCAGAGAATACTAAAAATAACTTACAGGCTAAGAAACCTGAAAAACAGGTGTAAAATTTTATTTGACCCATCTGTGTATACTTTTAAATTTTGTTTTTCTAAATTTAAGGTATACAAGTTTCATATATTTCATATATACAGATTTAGGTGCATAGTGATACTTCTCATCCTACCCTACCTCCTGCCCATGCTCCCACACTTCTTATTCCCCCTTCTCCTATTCCCACTCTAAATTTTTACTAAGATCTAGTTTCAGTTTGCTTTATTCTCATAAGGGTAAGCCTACACTAAGTAAAGAGTTCAACAAGTAATAATAATAATAATAATAATAATAATAAAAACCATTGTTCCTCAACAGTTAAGGGTTGTTCAAAATCATCGCATCTAAGTGTCATCACTTCTAGAGATTACCTTTTAGAGAACATATACTATTTGTATTTTGGGGACTGGCTTATATAGTAAGTATAATGGTTTCCAGTTGCATCCATTTTGTTGCAAAAGACAGGATTTTTTTTTTTTTACAACCAAGTAATACTCTGTAGGGTGTGTGTATAAATTTCTTTAGTCATCAGCTGATGGACATCTAGGTTGATTCCATATCTTAGCTATTGTGAATTGAGCTGCTATAAACATGGGGTTACAGATAACTCTTTTCATATGCTGATTTCTTTTGGTTTGGATAAATTCCCAGGAGTTTGATGGCTGGTTCATATGGTATGTCTCTATTCAGATTTCTGAGGTATCTCCACACTGTTTTTCCCAGTGGCTGCACCAGGTTACATCCCCACCAACAGTGGGTTAGGATACCTTTTCCCCCACATCCTTGCCAGCATTTGTTCTATGTTGATTTCTGTGTGAGAGCCATTCTAAGTAGGGTGAGGTGAAACCTCATTATAGTTCTAACTTGGATTTCCCAGATGGCTAGTGATCCTGAGCATTTTTTTCATGTGTCTGTTGGCCATTTGAATTTCTTTCTTGAAAAATGCATGTTCAAATCCTTTGACCATTTCTTAAATGGAGTGTTTGTTTTTGTTGAATTTCTTGAGCTTTTTATAGATTCTGGATATTAACCCTTTATCAATTACATAGTTTGTAAATATATTCTCCCATTCTGTCAGTTGCCTCTTCACTTTGCTGAGTGTTTCTTTTGTAGTGTAGAAGCTTCTCAGGTTGATGTAATCCCACTTGTCAATTTTGGCTTTGATTTCCTGTGCTTCTGGGGTCTTTCCCAAGAAGTCTTTGCCAGTGTCTTGCAGGGTTCTTTCGTTTTGTTCTCTAGTAATTTGATACTATTGAGCTGTAGATTTACGTCTTAGATCCATTTTGAGTGGATTTTTGTGTAAAGTGTGAGGTAGGGATCTAGTTAGATACTTCTGCATGTAGAAATCCAGTTTTCGTAGCACCATTTGTTGAAGAGACTGTCCTTGGTCCAGGGATTCATCTTTAGCTACTTTGTCAAAGATAAGTTGATTGAAGAGGCATGGACTGGTATCTAGAGTTTCTATTTTATTCTATTGGTCTATATGTCTGTTTTCATGCCAGCCTCAGCAGGCACTTGGGAAGTGAACCAGTGGATGGAAGCACTTCCACCTGCGTGTGCATACACTTGTGCTTATTCTCCTTCTCTCTCTCCTCACCGCCCTCCTGCCCCTCAGAGCTTCATTCAAGGTATTGTTGAGTACTTGAATGTTATTTTTAGAAGCAAAGTAATGAAAACACATAGTCTGACGTGGGAAATTTTCTGTCTTACATATCTTTATATTTAGGACATTTAAAATCATCTATATACATAGTATAGCAAGTTTTATATAGTGATAAAATAAGGATATAAATTCATTTGTACAGGAACATGTTTGGTATAGTGTCCAAGATGCCACTTAGGATGCCCACAAACCATATATGAGTGCTTGGGTTTGAGTCCTAGGCTCTGCTTATTCTAGCTTCATGCTTATGTGCACACTGAGAGTCAGGAAATGATGGCTCACATACTTGGATCTCTGCCACCCATGCAGGAGACCTAGGAATGAGTTCTGGGCTCCTGGCTTCCACCTAGCCTGGCCCTCACTGTTGTAGGCATCTAGAAAATAAAGTAGCAGATCAAAGATCTCTTTCAAATAAATAAAAATAATTAAAAATTATTTTTAGAGAAAGTTTTTTAGATGTCAAATATTACATTAAGTTAGATTTAGTTTTATACAATCATGTTGTGTCTCCTAAACAAAACTCTAAAGGCTCTAAATAGAAAACATAAAAAGATCACACAACTATGGAATTATAAAGTTATGCCAGTTACCTTAAGAAGTGTACTGTCCCTTTGAGAGGCAAGCTGTATTTCTAAAACCGAGTAAAATATTTTTAAAAAACTTCTACAAATAGTTTTATATACAGCCACATAAATAGGAATTGGAGGAACTTCTGTGGGTTTTCAGGAGGATATATATATCACATATATATATATCATATATGTATATATGAGATAAGGCACAAAATTGAACGTGGTTAGTAATGACTTGCTAAAAGATGCAAGTTTTTTGAGCCAGGTTTTGAAATATGAGGGCTATGTGCAGAGACTTTTCCAGAGGAATTATGCAGCTAGAACTGGACATAATAGGAGACCAGCATAGATATGTTTGATTGAAGATTTGTCAAATGAGAGAAGATAGAATTACAAATTCCAAGGAATAACATGAATGTTAGGCAAAGGACTTTAGGGAAATGCCCTCCCCATTAGTGCTTTTGTCTTATACAACTGAACAGATGATGTATATCAAAGCAGAGTTCATCTTAACACTTGAGTTCCATTGTCCCAAAGCTGTTTCTCTTCAGTTCTATATTAAAAAGTGTCATTAATGTCTTATGAATGCTTTCATTCGTTTGCATTTTTGAATGTCTTCTACTGAAACTACAACATTGAACAAAACATGCTCTCTATTTGAGAGGACCTCACCAGACAGGTAAATGCATGATTGTACTTTAATGCAATGAGTCATAATAAAAGTGCCCATGAAATTATATGCAGTCTAATTCTAATTAGGTAATTTCCATCTTATGTGGAGATGTGCTAACTTCATTAGAGTCTGGCACTGTGCTGACTGCAGGCCACCTGCAAGTACTAATCCTTAGATGATGCTTTGTCTTTAGTATGTGTAGATCTGCTCTAAATAGACATTGGAAACAAATGCAGAATTGCCTTAGTCTGTTTCCTGTTATAACAAAATATCTGAGACTAGATGATTTAAGAAGAATAACACTTCATATGGCTTATAGATCTAAAGTGTGAGAAGTCTAAGAATATGGTGCTGACATTGCTCTGCACCTAGTGAGGGCCTTCTGGCTGCATCACCTGGTGAGATAGAGCAAATGTGCTAGCTCAGGTATTTTTCTTATAAAGTCATTAATATTATCCTAGGAACCCCATCTCTATATCCTCATCTAACCCTAATTACCTTCCAAAGGGTACTACCTCCATAAATTGGTAATTTATGACTTGGATTACGTTTTCAACACATGAACTTAAAGGGGATAGATTCAAACCAGAGTAGCAATTATATGTAGATTCTTATTTTATTGAAATTTGCTAGGAGTTAATGGCAGTCCTTTATCTACTAATGAAGTACCTTCTAAAAATTTTTTCTTAATTATTTATGTAGCAAATTATTTTCAAAGATGATAATTTGGGTTTTCAAAAAGCATGCTATAATGAAAAAAAGTCTTTTTTTTATAAGAAGACAATAACTTTGAATTTCTTAACTAATTATAGTGTAAATTTTGTACAGTTACCAAGTACTCTAGAGACAGATTTGGCTGGAACACACTAATGACTGTTTATTCCCACCCAACTATCCTGGAGAGAGACAGGTCCTTCTGGATACAATGATACTCATTCTCTCCTTCCTCTGGTGCCCCATTTCATTATCTGCCTACACAGAAACTGAGGTTTCTTGGTGTTCCAAAAGAACCATTTCTCAAACTCAGTCTATGTAAAGTATTCCTTATATACTTCCACTAAAGTTCATTAATGCAGTTTTCACATGATTAGTGCAGCTAATGAAATGTAAGCATCCCTGATCATGTGGAAAATTGAAGTAGTTAAATTAAAACATTGACACTGATTGAGTAATAACTGCTTTAAAAATGCCTGTGCTTCAGAAGCTTTGTTTGCTAAATCTCTTTTAAAATCAAAGTTAATATGCTTTTGGTATATAAACGTGGACCAACTTAAATTTCATACAGTACTTAACTGCTCTTGTGATATGTTATGTGGTATCTTCATTTGTCATGGGGACAGTATTTTAATTGTTTGCCTATATTTTCAGAATTGTGTCTTTAGTTACAGGCTTAGCACAGTGTTTGACCAATAAAAAGCATCCAAAATTATTAGCAATTATTATGGTGATTTTACATGGAAAAATACCAAGGAACAGAACCAGCTACTCAAAAGTGTAGTTTACTTCTAACATAACTATTTATATATCACTTCTGCTTTTGAAATTGGAAACTTTAAGTTAACTATCTTAGTTGGCTCAATGTTGTGGTAGGCTTTGTATTGCCCTTGATTTGTAGGCCTCAACTATCCATAGGAGCAGCAATTTGTATCTTAGATTATTGCAAAGGAGTTTGTATATTAGAAATCTGTCTGCCTAAGTTCTGTTATTAAGTCACAACAGCAATTCTGATTAATGGAAATGATTCTTGACAGCCTAAGGATGCCTTCAAGACTTATCTGTTACATGCTTTCATAATATGGAAAGAAATTTCCTTTACCTGTAAGATATGAGTACTAATCTCTGCCTTAGAATCTATGGGTTGTAATGAAGATGCGAGACCTCCTGAATTAGTGAAATGAGAACAAGGAAGCAGACAAAAGATAGAGATGCTGGGAGGTTAGCCAACCACTGCCATTTGTCTATCCATCAACTTCTGCCTATAATCCATGCAGGGGAAGGTCTCAAGTTTGATTTTAAAATATCCTGTGAACTACCAAGCTTATTCAGGATCATTTGAAACCCCTGCATATGAAGTTTTCAAAGCATTCATGGAATGTGCATATTAGGGAAAAAATTACACGGACACAACATAAAATCTTTTAATTCCATTTTCCATAAACTTTTTGAAGCACCCTCATACTGAATCTGTAAAAAGAGGCTACTGAGTAGCTATAGAACACAATTTTGATATTGTCAGCTCTATACATGAGACCAAGTACACTTAGAACATCGTAAAATGATGCAAAGTTGCACTTCAAAAATTCTAAGTGTATTTGTGAAACTCACAGGAAGCTACAAATCAGAATAAAAAATTTGCCACTGCCGTTCAGAATTTTCTAAGCTTAAGTACCTACTTTTAAAATCTAATTTTTGTTTTTAAATACTCTGATGGGATAGATCAGTTTGACAGTCTGAAAAAGGAAGTCAAAACTCAACTGTCAGACAAATAACGTATCTGTGCCAAGAGACATGCTGAGGGAAAGATATAATGACAAACAATAAGAGTTCAGCTCTCCCATTTAGGCTAGTGAGCGGAATGAACAGCCATGCTCTTCTATAGATATTATAAATCCCATAATCTAATGACTGTGAGGTTCATTGATGCAATGAACTTAATGACCTCATTTATATGTTATAAGGTTTTGTATGCATCCCACTTCTACTCATCTTTAGGCAATAAATTTCAAGAGTATATACAAAATTGGCCTTCTTGCTCTGAAAATTTGTAGACTCTGTCATTTTAGAAAGAAGCAACGTAAGGAGCAGAAAACATTGAAGGTCTTCAAAATTTTATTTTGATTTTTAATTAGTATTTTGTTTTTTAATTATCAGAGGGAGAGAGCTCCCATGTACTAGTTCTCTCTCCAGGTCCACTTTCCAGGTCCACAAGTTCACTCTCTAAGTCCACAATGACGAAGGGACTAGAGTTTGGAGCCAGAGCCTCAATCCAGGTTTCCTAAATGTGTTGTACGAAACTGGAGCACTTAATATTGCCCGCTAAAGTCTGTATCAACAGATGCTGGAGTCAGAAACCGGAGCCAAGAACTAAACCTAAGCACTCTAATATGGGTCTTGCACATCATAACTGGACTCTTAACCAGTAGACCAAACAACTGCCCCTTGTCTTTTTTGTCAAAGATACTAAACTCTTGGGAGAGCTCCTTTGGAAATGACAGAAGTTTAGGTTGAAAAAGAATCTCCAGGATCCTCCTTCCCTATTGGAGGGTCATTGAACCTATCACATGCTCTGCAGAGGAAGATTCCATGATCTATAGATTTGAGAAACTTCATATACTGTAATGCTCTCTTGGAGAGTGTAACAATTCATGTTAGCATGTTAAAGCAATTCCTCTGTTTAAAATGCTAACTTTGCATTTAACCCAGTAACTCCCAATTTTTATTAAAGATTTTGCTTTACTTTATCATTTCTTAACTTTTTTTTTTGAAGAATGGGACAAAAAAAAAAAAAAAAAAAAAAAACCACTTTTCATCTGCTCAGTGATTCTCCAAAAGCCTGCAATAGCCAGGACTCGGCAGAAGTCCAGAACTCAGTCCAGATCTTCCCCTTGAGCTGTTACTTGCTGCCTTCCAGGGTGTGCATTGGCCAGAAGCTGGAATGGGAAGTGGAACTGAGATTCAAACCTAGGCACCCCCAATATGGGATGCAAGCATCCCAAGCAGCATTTTATCCACTATGCCATACACACAGCCCTGTGCATTAACTTTACAAGCTTATGTTTATTTAATCCCTTCAGTAAATTCCAAGGAGTGGGATGGCTGAGTCATGTGGTATTCAGATTTCTGAGGAATCTCCAAACTGCCTTCATAGTGGCTTTACCAGTTTGCATTCTCACCAACAGTGGATTAGTGTGTCTTTTTCCCCACATCCTCGCCAGCATGTTGTTAGTTGATTTCTCTATATAAGCCATTCTAACTGGGGTGAGGTGAAACCTCATTGTGGTTTTGATTCGCATTTCCCTGATGGCTAGTGATCCTGAGCATTTTTTCATATGTCTGTTGGCCATTTGGATTTCCTCTTTTGAAAAATGTCAAATATGCATGGGTCTTTAGTACCTTCCTACTTGGCTTGTGATCCTGAGACAAACAGCATCAGCATCACCCAGGACTTATAAGAACTGTAATCCCAGGCCCAGCTCCAGATCTCTCAACTGAAAGAATCTACATTCTCAGGTGATATATATGTTGAACTTTGTGATGCCTAGGTCCAGTATTTTGGTTTACCACCCTCACTTCTATTGCATTAGGGGTCCGCTGAGGAAATAGCACATGTACAACAGCTAAGGAATATGGGAAATGCAGATAAGTTGTACCTGCAAGTAGTTCCTGCATGTACTGCCTCTCTGGTTTCCTGTGATTGAGAAGTCTTTGAGGGGCCTGAGTCGGTCTTCACAAACTTCCCCATTTGTTTAATGAGTTATGAGTGACGAAAATGTAGACAAAGGAGCACTGTGTCATCTGGTGGAGTTAATGGAACCTATGTATTTAGCAGAAAGCAGATCACCACTAACACATTAAAATTTGTTTGTACATAAAAAGGGAAGAGAAGTCCAGATTGTAGTTTGCATTGGAAATAATTTTTGTTGTCCTCTGACAGGTGAAACATTTAAGGGGAACCAAAACACTACCCATAGAAATCTATCAGAAGCTACGATAATGTCTACAGTTGACTTAAGAATAGGTACCATGTACCTTTCTGGTATTGGAAATGGTCTATATCTTGAAAGGGTTTACATGGGTATAGTCATTTATCAAACTCAGTGAATCATTCCCTTAGGATCTATATATTTCACTGTGTATTAATCATACTTCAATACAATGTAAAACATTTGTCTTGTGAAATTTGAGTACAGCTGGCGTTAGATGCAGCATTATAGGCCATCAGGAACACTTTGGAAGCCTGCATTTGAAGATGCCCTTCACTTACTAGATGGATAGTTTTAATTGGAAGAGGGGAGCAGTGTGTGAGCTGCTTTATGATGATCTCATCAGCAACCCAAGCAGTGATTGATGTCAACTCTGCAGGGAAGCTGTGCTCAGAGAAAGGAGGTGGTAGCATGAGCTCTGACACAGCATTGGACTTGACTCTCCAGTTCCTTAGTTTCCTCATCTGTGAACTAGCAATGATAAAAACATTTACTTCACGTGATGTTTTGAAGACTGGCTTGAGATTTGTATAGATTTTGGCATAATCCTGGCACCGAGAAAACACTATACATAAAAGTGTTCTGAAAAGTTCATGGAAAATAAAGTAAGTTTTCGTGCAAAATTTTTGAAATTTAGAGTCTTAAAGTTCATAGAAAATGCATATAAGAACTATTCTTAGGTTTCAGGATTTTTTTCAAACACTTTATGGAAAATCAAAATTTCCAGAATTGAAATAAACTTTTTGAAGTACCCTTATACATGTTTTTTGGATTAAAATAAAAAGTGACTCTAATAAACTAGCTGCACCTGCCACCATCAGCTTGTCAACTTTAGTTCCTTAACAACAATTATTCCTGTTTAAGATGATCCTGTTTTGAATCACTTCTCTGCATATATATTGTCCATTACCTACCTGTCTGCTTCACAAGTCCAAAGCCACAAAAGACTGATTTGCTTTGTTTCTCCCTGGATTCCCAAGCAACTGGAGCACTGCCTGACACACAATAGGTGAACAGTAGCACCCGGAATGAATGAATAAATGAACCATATTTTAGAAAACCAAGTCTTAAGACTTCTTTGTGGAACTTATTTCTTATTTCTATAAATACTGATTAAATTATTGCATGCCTGGCATGCATGATGATAGGTAAACAGCTTACTGGTTCTGAAGTATCTGGTTTGATAAGATCAAAAAAGTGTGAGGAAAAATGAGGAGCCCATAACTGGAAAATCTAAGACATGGGCCTTCCATGTAGATAGAAATATGCAAAGCCCTGAGACCTAAAGGGGAGCAGCATATCCCAACACCTGAAGGTGGCTCACAGATAAATCTTTACTCTACAGAAACATCTGCTTTAAAGTATACTTAAAAACCTTAGCCAAGACCTTTTACTATAGTATTTAATTATGCTTGATATACCTTTGTTCCCTTTAGGATAGTAGATCTCCTAAGATTAAGCAATTTATACTGTGATTGGGAGGAAAGCCAAATTAACCACAGGCAAATTCTGACCTTCATATTTGATAAAGGCAGTATTTCCATTAACCCCTGCACCTGTCTTCCAAATCCATGAGGCAGGGCCGTAATCATATTCATTTGTGCATCTCCCAGACCTTCCCAGGTTACCTTGTACTTAATCAGCACAATAAATATATAATTAAGCTGAATAAATTGAATTTGAATATGTAGAACACTTACACAAGGGCTTGAGGTCCAGCATTTAAAATAAGGCTTAGTTCCTAACCACCATCCCCCACCCCAACGCTCTGTCTACAGGAAGGATGTAGAGGTCACCCTTCCAATCTGGAAGTTGAGCTTACTTTTTATATCAACTTGTTGTTTTTGTTTTTTTTTTTTTTTAAGATTTATTTACTTGAAAGTCAGAGTTACACAGAGAGAAGGAGAAGCAGAGAGAGAGGTCTTCCATCTGCTGGTTCACTCCCCAATTGGCCGCAATGGTCAGAGCTGTGCCGATCTGAAGCCAGGAGCTTCTTCCTGGTCTCCCACATGGGTGCAGGGGCCCAAGGACTTGGGCCATCCTCCACTGCCTTTCCAGACCATAGCAGAGAGCTTGATCAGAAGTGGAGCAGCCAGGACTGGAACCAGCACCCATATGGGATGCCAGCACTGCAGGTGGCGACTTTACTCACTATGCCACAGTGCCAGCCCCTCACTTTTTTTTTAAGATTTGTTTGAAAGGCACAGTTACAGAGGCAGAGAGAGAAGTCTTCCATTTGCTGGTTTGCTCCCCAAATGGCCACAGCACCAGCCCCTACAAGTCATTACTGATAACATGACACCTGCAGTTTACACTTTCAAAACAAACATACAGGTACATGCACAGGAATGATGAACAATGGATGCTTCCAGTAATATTTGCCTTAGGATAAGCCATTCAGGGCAAGAATGTACAACACTGCAAACTATATTGTGAAGATTCATATGTAAGTCATAGGACAGGAATTTAAATGCTTATTTCTAAGGGGCTCACATATTTACATTTGAAATGTAACAGATTTCTTGTTCAGGTACACATAAGTATTTGTTACTTTGTTGAGACTAGCATACTTTGATTTCTATCCTGTAACACTTTTAGTTTGGAGATACTAAGCATTTCCGTGGCAAAATCCTTGGTACAAGACCAAATGAGTATCAATTTCTATTAGCTATCTCCTATCTCCTTCGTTTCTGACTTTTTTCCAGCTTAATTTGTATTAGCCCTGTGGGCTGCCTTCAGCCTTCCACAGTATCATTTCCATAAACTAAATTGAGCAAAGAAGGTCTTGTATTGGTATTTAGGAAACAGAATGCTAAGTATTTGGCTAGTACTCCACTTCGCTTGTCTTTGGGGAGAGAGGTGCTTCAAGATGGCCAGTGGATGTAGTACCAAACCCTATATATTCTTATATATTCTTAAATCTTTTCACTTAAAGGAAGCACTTTGTGACTTGTCTTTGGCATGTCCAATTTACGAGCATCATGTTGCTGAACGATTATGAAATGAGTCATTAAGTAACATCAGGGTTACTTGAACTTGATCATCTGAAAAGGCCACTTAAGATGAATGTATGGGTAAGGGATACAGGGTGGATCTGCTGGACAAAGATGATTTATGTCCCTGGTAGGACAGAGTGGGATGGCATAAAATTTCATCATGCTACTCAGAATGGTGCACAATTAGACTTATGAATTGTTGTTCTGGAATTTTCCATGGAACATTTCCAGACTTAGGTTTGACCACAGGTAGCAGATTGGGGCTGAGGTTCTGCATCTCTGAAGAGGCTCCAGGACCACACTCTGAGTAGCAGACATTTAAAGGAAAGTGTATTTATCACTCTCCAGCAAAATCATCCCACTGTTTTTTTCTTCTCTTTAAGAAATCTTGTTCTCATCCTTTAAACATATGTTAGCACCCTACACAGGAAGTCCTCAGCTATCCTGAACAGATTAGCAAAGAAATGTTTATCACACACCATCAGCAATGCCCTTAACTTCTGGATTTTTGTTTGCAGTGGACTTGGGAGTTTATGTCTACCCTATATTCAGTTTAGAAAGAAGGAACGTTTTGAGAAAGTTTCTCCATGAGAGAACAGTTGTGTATTTTTAAAACTTCTCTTTTTTTTCTGTTATCTTCAGGCAGTAGGTTAAGCATACCCCTCCCTCACTCCAAGCTTTTTGGTGGGGACTCTTTTCTGGCACCAACGTCAGCAGATCCAGCTTTCATGCTGAGCTGAATGTAGCACGGAAGCACTGCTGCTTTTCTGCTTGCAAGAGCCAGGAACGCAATGAAATGTGATTTCTTTTCCTGAAACATGGAAGGATGATTGGTGAAAATGAAACAGCACAGTGATCTTTCTTCACTGAGGGCCAGCTCCATGAGCAACATGCTACTTTAACTCTCTAGACAAGGCCTGAAATAAATCATAGTCTGAAAGCAAGAAAAGTTCTGTTTCTTTTCAGCAGTACTTAAGAAAATAAGAACTCTATTACACTTTGATTTTTATTCCTCTATTCATGGAAACCGTTTTCTTTCTGCACGTGTGCGCATGCACACACACACACACGCATATGCACAGATTTGAGGCACAGAAAATTAATGAGCAAAATTAAGCACTTCACAGTTTGAGCTCCAGACTTCAGAAAATGGAGAGATTCAGTTCAACAGATACAGGGTAGCATATATATAATGCTCTGTTTGAACATGATTTGACTTCCAGGCTCATGTCAGACTTTTTATTTACATCAATATCATGAGTTAATGATAGTAAGAGGATGGGAACAATCCTATGATGTTTAAGAGGTGGACCTAGTGGGAGATCCTTTGGTCACTGGGGGCAGTAGTTCTCATGAGCAGTTGGTTATAAAAGTTCGAGTTCATCCCAACCCATCTCTCTGATTTCTTGCTTACCATGTGAACGTTGTTCTGCACACACTCAGCATTGTCATCTACTGTTATCAGAGGATGATCCAGTGCAGCCACCCTGTCTTGGACTATAAGCCAAAATGTAGCTCTTCCCTTCATATGTAACTTGTCCCTGCTATTTAATGCAATAACATAAAGCTGAGTAATATGTTTAGGATGAACAAGTTTAAAGATCTGTTAGACAACATGAAGACTACATATAACAAAACAATATGGAATTGGCTTGTTGATAAATAGATCTTAGCTGTTCTTGTTACACACAAAAAATACATGAGATAAAAGATTTGTTGATTTGTTTGCCTCTAGTAACCATTCTACCTTTCTATGCATATATACATATATAAATTCAAAAATTTTTGTACAACAATAAACTTATCTATGAATTCCATCTTTTATGAGCTTTTTGAAGTACCTTAATATATACCATAATAACATTGTAAACCTTGAGTGTAAATGAACATAAAAATTCACAAGCTGAAATCTTCAGAACACAGAAAGAAATAAACCTGTTAAGGATGGGAAAGTACCAAAAGGTGGGAGGAGGAACATTTGATGTACCAGTTAAGACACTGGTTGGAATGCCCATATCCCATATTGGAGTTCCTGGGTTTCAGTCTTAGCTCTGCTGTGGAGTCTAGCTTCTTGCTACGATTCACTCTGGGAAGCACCAGATTATGGCTCAAGCAGTTGGAACCCTGCAACCTAGACTGAAGACCAAGATTGAGTTTCCAGCTTCTGGCCCAGCCTTGGCTGTTATAGGAATTTGGGAAGTGAACTTGTTAATGGGAAATTTTTCTCTTCCTGTCTTCTCCCCTCCTCCTCTTGTTATTCTCTCTCCCTTCTCCATCTCTTCCAAATAAAATAAACAATGACTTTTAAGTGAAAGAAGATTATTATAAGATTTTATAATGAACAAGAATCTGAGCATACCAAATGTGTAACTTAAACTCATGTGAGATAAAAGTCCAGTTGGCCTTCCCAACTGCAAAGTCTAAAAGGAAATCTGGCCTTCAAGGACTTGAAGACTTAAACATTGAGTTCTGATTTTGTATCCACGAGTGGCCTTAGGTGAGTTAATAAATAAAGGGCTTTAAAAAGGAAAGGGCCTTGAGTGACCTTAAGTGGGTAGCAGGACTACTTACTAGTTATGAGAGAGACAGCTCTAAAAAGATGTCATCTGAATAAAACTAAGGAAAGAATAAAACCAGCATTGGGTTCAAATGATTCAGGATCTCAAAAGTATTCATGACTTGAGTCTCTAAGGAAAGAAAAATTGGAGGACAGCTAATTTTTTTAAACTTTGTTCAGATAAAATTTCACAGGAAAAAAATGTAGCATCAGTAGATCAGAAAGGATTAGTCTCTCCTGGTCTGCATTCTCCATGCCAGTAGAAACATAACAAATAAAATTGCACTGCCATCTCGAGTGCTGCAAAGAAGGAATTTTGACAGATTAAGAAAAAAGCGCTCACTGAAAATGAGTTCAGCTGGCACAGGGAAGCAGGCAACTGTGCACTCACGTAGTCCAGATTGTCTGTGACAAAGGATGAGAACAAACATGGTGTTAGAAGGTAGCAGCTTCTGTGGCTTCCTTGTAGAGTGGTGCTTGGCCTTGCTGATGACTGTTTATCAGAAACAGGAGTGTTAAGGAGTGGGGGTGCAAAAAGAATCTGAATTCGGTCCCTTGGCAATTCATATGGTTGTGGATTAGTTGTATGATTCTATCCTATTAGTGGTTCCTGAAGGAGAAGGGTTTCTCAGAGGCCACTGGGTAACCTGTATCACCTTTAGCAAGAGGAGAATGTTTCCTATTCTTCCCAAGCCTTATCTGTGGATCTCTTTTCTTCATTATCTTATCCTTTTCTGCCCTAGGAACATGCACCAGGTAGGAGCCACCTATTCATACCTTCCTGCCTGTCTTAAGAACATTAGGAGTAGGTCTGTGCCATTAAACTTGTTGCCACAGTACTGTAATGCCCTATTATCTGCAGTTTCCTTTTGTACAGTTTCAGTTACCGACATGTTCAATAATGGTAAAAAGCCATTAAATGGAAAAATCCTAGACACAAACCATATGTTCTAAATTGTACACCTTTGTGAGTAGCATAATGGAATGTCACCTGTCTTGCTCCATCCTTCCTTAACTGTGAGTTATCCCTTTGTCCAGCATACATGCGACTGTAAACACTGTTTGATTACCATAGCATGTCAATTATCAGATTTACTGTTGTAGTATTACAGTACTTGTGTTCAAGTAATCCAAAGCACAAGAGTGGTAATGCCAACAATTTAGATATGACAAAGAGAAGCCGTAATGTGCTTTGTTTAAATGAAAATGTAATAATTTACTCAAGGAAAGAAGAAGGAAACATATGCTGAGGTGGTTAATATCTATGATAAGAACCAATCTTCTGAGGTGGCGCTGTGGTGCAGCTAGTAAAGCTGCCGCCTGTAGTGCCAGCATCCCATTTGGGCACCAGTTCAAGTCCTGGCTGCTCCAATTCTGATCCAGCTCCCTGCTAATGTGCCTGGGAAAGCAGCAAAGGATGGTCCAAGTCTTTGGGCCCCTGCACCCACATGGAAGACCTGATAGAAGCTCCTGGCTTCAGATCGGCCCAGCTATAGCTGTTGTGGCCATTTGGGGAGTGAACCAGTGGATAGAAAACCTCTTCCCCCGTCTCCCCTCAAGTTCCAAGTGAAGTGGAAATAATTACTCCGTTTCAGGCAGTATTGCAAATATTGAAGTCCTTATGTGAATTAAGAAAACCTCTAAATTTAACACCAACAGACTGTTTTTGCTGTCGCCTGCTGGACACAAGCTTTAATTGTCAGTGTCCTGACAGCCTTGTTATATATAAAGATAGTTCTCTGAATGGAAATATAACCACTTTTGCTTTGTTTTGAAAAACAAGCAGAAACTGACAGAGGAAGATGGAAAAGGAGAATATCGGGGTGTGCTCAAAGACCAAGAGAACAGGAACAAGGCTCTCTCCTGGTCAGTTTTAAAAAATTTCCTGGTAGACCTTTTTGATCCATAACTCTTAGATTTTAGTACCGTTGGTGGTCAAGGTGACACAACAAAATGTTAACCCACAAACAGGTGACAATCTGAGATATGAATTCACTTTTATGGATTGCACTCTACATTTTTTAAGAAAAGTAATAGAATGTAATAGTCAAGTGTATTGCAATGGAAAATATGAGAGCATCATAGCTAATAAGGTTAAATGCTGGTTTGTGACACTTTTCTAATTATATATTTTGTGTATTGGATATACTAAGTGATATAAAATGTGTTTGTAACTGAGGGAATTAACACTGTTCAACATGAATGTATTTGTTAGGAAGAGTTAAATGAAGCTCTCTGTAAAAGGAAGATGACTAGAAAAGATGCAGGTTTGCTCTGTATAGGCATTTTCAGCCTTGAAATGAAGGGGTCTTATGTCGTACTATGTTTATGGTTGAACCAGCAATAGCTTAAAAAGGTGAGTTATCTCAGTGGCTTTAAAAGATATAACTTGGCCGGTGCTGCGGCTCACTAGGCTAATCCTACGCCTGCGGCTCTGGCACACCGGTTTCTAGTCCCTGTCGGGGCGCCGGATTCTGTCCCAGTTGCCCCTCTTCCAGGCCAGCTCTCTGCTGTGGCCAGGGAGTGCAGTGGAGGATGGCCCAAGTGCTTGGGCCCTGCACCCCATGGGAGACCAGGAGAAGCACCTGACTCCTGCCTTCGGATCAGCGTGGTGTGCTGGCTGCAGCGCGCCAGCTGTGGCGGCTATTGGAGGGTGAACCAACGGCAAAGGAAGACCTTTGTCTGTCTCTCTCACTGTCCACTCTGCCTGTCAAAAAAAAAAAAAATACATTAACTTGAGCCCGTCCAAGTTATTTTGTACATGTCAGAGCGTGAATTTGAATGTGGATCAGCATTAGCAATAGTAAGTACCTGTGACTGTTTGAATTCAAGGGCAAGTCAGATTGGAGAAAGCTGGAAGCACATTCCAGGACTGTGTGTTGCACAATAATGACTAAAGTTCTGAGCACCATAGTAAAGCCAGGAGTTGTGTTGAGTAAATCTGAAGAGAACTCTGAAACTAGAAAATAAGTCCAGGGGAGAAATGGGAAAATATACTACAAGTTTGTTACATTTACAAAAGATCAAAGTTGAATCCTGATGGAAGAGTATCTATCTAGTTAAAGAGGACAGAGGTGATGGTCAAAGATCTGGGAGACTGGGAAGAGGCCATGGGTGATGAGGAATCAGGATGTGTTCAAAGACCAAGAGAGCAGGAACAAGGCTGTCTCCCGGTCAGTTTTAAAACCAAAACATTTTAAGGGAACCAGGTGTGAAGTACAGTTGGAAATAGCAGGCTGAGTGGGTGCATTGGTAGATTACTGATCTCAGCATCAGCCTGCCTGGGAACAGAATGGACCCGGAGGCTGGCTGAGAACGCAAGTCTCACAGGTGTGTGTTTAATGGATCTAGCTGAGAGGATGTTAGAACTCAGACTGGTTCTGATGTGAGAGAGTTTCCTTTCAAAGAGTAGCATGGAATTATAGCAGTGAAGATTTTGATGGAAATTTCCTATTTATTTTAGTTTTCATCAAGAAGAAGGAAGTGCAAAAGAAAATTTTAAAACTTTCTCCACTGTTTTAGCCTTACTGATTTGACATATACAGTTGGTGTTATATTATTGACTACTATATGAGGGGTCGAAAAGTTCATGGATAAATGTTATTGAAAAAATACAAATTTCCATGAACATTTTGAAGCCTCTTTCACCAATCAAAATATAATTGTATATTAATTAAAAACATCTTAATATCATACATCAGTTAACTCTTATTGCCATCTTTTTCATTATTTTCAAGTTCCAAGTGAAGTGGAAAACAGTGGAAATAATTACCCAGTTTCAGGCAGTATTGCAAATATTGAAGTCCTTATGTGAATTAAGAAAACCTCTAAAATTAACACCAACAGGCTGTTTTTGCTGTCGCCTGCTGGACACAAGCTTTAATTGTCAGTATCCTGACAGTCCTGTTGTGTGTAAAGATAATTCTCTGAATGGAAATATCACAGCTTTTGCTTTGTTTTGAAAAACAAGCAGAAACAGAGGAAGATGGAAAAGAATATTTTTCTTTTTCTTTTTGAAAGATTTATTTATTTGAAAGGCAGAGTTACAGGTAGAAGAAGGCAGATATTTTCGATCTGCTAGTTTGCTCCCCAACAACAGCCAGGCCAAAGCCAGGAGTTTCTTCCAGGTCTCACATGTGGGTGCAGAGGCTCAAGCACTTGAGCCATCCTTCGTTGCTTTCCCAGGGGCATTAGCGGGGAGTTGGATCAAAAGTGGAGCAGCTGGGACTCAAACCGATTCCTATATGGGATGCTGGTGCTGCAGGCAGCAGCTTAACCAGCTGTACCACAATGCCAGCCCTGAGAATTCTTGCCAACAAATATGACAAGTATATGACTCTTTCTCCCAAATGTGACTTCAATATCCATAAATCTTTGTGTATCCATTCCCAATCTGTTTTACCACCAAATGAGTTTCCTGAAAACTCAGGGCCAGTGTTTTTACTTTCAGAGACTTCAGGATTTTAGAATTGTGAGCAAGCGATTGTAGACCTGAGTTTGCTATGTTTTTGGTATTGGGATACTTGAATATTCAGCCTGATAATCCACATCTCTAGGTTTCTTTATGTGTAGGCACATTCTACACAGTGGTGTAAAGTTTTTCAGATCATTTATAGTATCAACAGAAATTAAAGTCTAGATTTTCACATGAAGATCATAGAACAAAATACTAGCTGAAATTTCACTTAAAAAGTCATGTTGAAAGGATTTGTTTGCTGTATGAGTTTGCTTAGACTAAGTAGCTAAAACAGGAAAGATTCATTTCTCGGTTCTAGATCTTGGAAAGACAAGGATGTAGGCAAGGTGGATTTCATTCTGAGGCCTCTTCTCTTTGCTTGTAGAGTAATGACCATCTCAGTGTGTTCCCTTGATGTCTTTCTTTGTGTTGCATTTGAGGATGAAAGGACGAGACAGGGAATATGAGAGTTATGCCCTTGTGAGTAGCTTGAATACCTCTGAAAGACCCTGTCTCTAAGGACAGTCCCACTGGAAGTTAGGCTTTCAGCATATGATTTTTGGCAGAGACAGATTCATCCCAAAGCATATCCCAAAACTCAAGATTTCAACTGCTGTGGTTTGTAGCCTTTGTTTAAAAAGCATTTTCTTAATTTCATGTTTGTTTCTTTTTTAAGAAATTATTTTCTTCATGATCAAAGTACTGGCACTTAGAAATAGCATTTGGAGTTGCTAACATCAAGCCTTTTGATCCAGTCTAGTTGATAGATAAAGCAGGAGGAAACATACTGCTCATCCATCTGCATTCACAACTCAGAGGCAGAAACCCACTGCCTATTTTGAATTAAGTCTAACACTAAATCCACAACTACAAGATGAATTTGCCCTGTGGCATCCATGGGAGCAGGGCAGTGTGACTCCTCTGGCATTGCTGTCTATAGGTTTCTCTGTTACATGTTGGATGCATTCATCAGCCCTGGCTGGAACATGTTTTCCAGAGCAAGTGGATTCAGCATCATGGGCACAATTAGTTGAGGTTATTCAAAGTCCTAATTAGGCCCAGGAATGTAACACTTTGGGGAGGACAGTTACAACAGGAAACAAATTCTGGCAACACCCAGTTGTTTCCTAGCCTCAGACCTCAGAATCAGGGACTTGACTGTAAACTCCTGGGAACTTAACTTCCTAATAACTGTGAAACTCTAATAGTAAGCTGTCTAACGATAAAGTAAAATTTGACCTTTTGATAATGAAGAGCAAGAATGGTTTCTAGAAAAATATTGTGGGAAGTTGTTAGTAGAATGCTGAAAATTCTTGGGATAACATGATTATTTTGAGTTGCAATGTGGATATGCTGCTTTTGCCTATGCTTTCTGGAGGTCTTCTTTAAAGAGGGAAACCATTGCAAAATAAAGTTTAGGCTGTGGACTGAAATTGCTGGGGTCATAATCTCCATGTGACCTGTAGCAAATCATCTGTGCCTCAGTTTACTCAGGTACAAATGAACAAAAATATGATAACTCGGTGTTGCTGAGATTCGTTGAGAAAATAGCCGTATAAAAAGGGAAGTTGGCACAGAACTGTTCAGTGAATGAAGGAAATGTCATGGCCATTGTCGTCCTCATTGCTGCAATCAACTTGTTTTGGCCATTTGATAATGAACTACTGTGAGTTGCCCCCTGGAAGTGGTGTAAATGAAGTCTGTGTGCAAGCAGATGCCCAAAAGTGTTTAATTCTCTCAGTATGATATCAGGAATCGTCATGGATGGCATCAGGGGATAAGCTCTTTTCTCTGGAAGAATAGTACACTTCTTTCTACTAAAAACAAGTCAATGCATTTTTTGTTTTATCCCTTATTACTAGAAAATTTCAATAACAATGACTATCAGTACCCGTGACTAACATTTATTTCTTTTCCATTCTTAATAACTTGACCTTTTTTCATTTTTTAAATTGATATAAGGTGAACAAATTTCATATATGCAAATTTAGCACAGTGATACTTCCCATCCTACCCTCCCTCCTGCCCATGCTCCCACCCTCCCTTCTCCTTCATTTCTCATTCTTTCTTTTTACAGTGACATACTTCCAGTTTATTTTACAATCATAAGCTTAACCTTCCACTAAGAATTCAACAAGTAGCAAGAAGAAAAAAAACACTGTTCCTCCACAATGGAGACAAGGGCTGTAAAATAATCAAATCTCAAAATGTGATTTTCTGTTCAGCTAAAAAGAGCAATACATGTGACTGTGAAAACTGTTCAATACATGTATTGATTCTTAGTTTTGTATCTGTATTTCCTGATACCATTTAGATATTTCTGAAATATGGTGCCTATCTTGTTGTTTTCACTTATTTCATTCATATAAAACTACTAAATGCCTACATATTGTTGCACACACTAGATACTAAGTTTCCACAGATAAAAAGGCCTGGTCTGTCATTAATGATAGCACACTTATAAAATATTAAACATAGTATCTGTTATATGTAGTCATAATATCAGAAATGTGGACCTTTTCATTGTTATTCACTGTGGTTTTTTAAGATTTATTTATTTTATTTGAAAGTCAGAGTTGCACAGAGAAGGAGAGCCAGACCAGAGGTCTTTCATCTGCTGGTTTCACTCCCCAATTGGCCACAATGGCCAGAGCTGTGCCGATCCAAAGCCAGGAGCCAGGAGCTGCTTCTGGGTCTCCCATGCAGGTACAGGGTCCCAAGGATTTGGACCATCTTCTGCTTTCTCAGGCCATAGCAGAGAGCTGGATCTTAAGAGGAGCAGCTGGGACTAGAACCGGTGCCCACATGGAATGCTGGCGCTTCAGGCCAGGGCGTTAACCCGCTGTGCCACAGCGCTGGCCCCTGTTATTCACTGTTTTATGCCTACTCCTAAGATAATGTCTAGAATATTTATCTGCTCATGTAGTATTTTCTCAGTGGATTATTGTGCCAGGCACCTTAAATATACTAAAAATATAAGTGGTGCTTACTAAGTAACTTCTATCTATATTCCAGCGTTGTACTGAGCATTGCCACACCATGAACCAAAAACATTGTTAGTGTTGTGATGTGAAAGCAAACACTGAGTTCTAATGAGGTTATGTAATCTATGGTTACAGTAAGAACCAGAGGTCTGCCTAGCTCCAGGGCCTGTGACGTTAACCAGCACCCCCATCCATTACATTATAATACTTCAGTAGTCAATAATAGTTTCCCCACTTTATGGATAATGAAACTGAAATTTCCTAAGGCAAGGCCTGGTTAGTGGAATACCTTGTACATGCCAACTCTCATGACTCCAGACTATGCATACTTTCTGATATACCACACAGCCTTTCAGGCACATGGATAATTATGTCATGCATACAATAATGTTTTCACAAAAGTTTGTAAAAATTATACTGGGACCCATGTCATATGGCTGCAGTCTGTGGGTCCATGGCATACAGCATGCCTGCAGTTGAATACCTGTTGAAATGGATTGAGCCATGAAAATAATGTACTATGAGTAGAATCTGAGGTTACTTAGAACCTAATGAGTGGCTTGACTTTGTCTTACTCCACTACATGACATAGTTCTTACATTAATATCCAGTCAGAATTCAGGCAGTGTTGATACTCGCTTATGCCATCATGAAGCATAGTTGTGGTACCCAAAATTCAGACACGTTCCTATGATCTCCACCTGCTGATGCTCATGCCTTCTAGAATCTGCCCTCACTTGTGGGCAGACTCTAGAATTTGCTTCTAGCCAACAGAATATGACAAAGTAGGTGGGATTTTTAGGTATAATTAAACTCCAAGGTCAGTTGATTTCAAGTTAACACAAATAAGCTCATTGTCTGGAGTAGGCCTGACTTTGTTAGGTGAAGGACTTTAGAGAATGGACCCTTCTGGAGAAGGCAGATATGCTGGCAGAATTGGTGAAGTTAGTTTGCCCTTGCTCAGAAGCCCACCAGGCAGGGAAATCTGGCAGCCTCCGGGAACTTCAGGAAGTCTCTAGTATCTAGGACTACCAGGAAAAAGACAACAGAGCTCTCAGTCACATAGATTAAGAAATAGAATTCTTGCTACCACCTGAAAATTTGGAAAGCAGATTGTTCCCCCAGTCAAGTGTGTTGATGTTAAAGTCTCGCTAGCACCTTAATCTTACCCTGCCTAAGAGCCTGACAGAAGAGTCAGTCAGGCTATAACCACACATCTAACTCAAGGAAACAGACATTGTGTGTCATTTTAAGCTGTGAAGGTGGTGTTGATTTATGATACAACAATGGAAGTCTAATACCTGTATCTGGGTGACACCAGTTGTGAACCCCCTAATTTAATTGGTCTCGCCATTTCATCAATGTTTTTGTTCTTTTGGCTCTATTTCTCACATGGAGGCTTTGGCTTTTTTTTTTTTTTTTCTAAAAGCTCATGCCCCTCTTTTCCATGGTCAGGGC